>NW_006766888.1:517077-673341 GCF_000275845.1 Dichomitus squalens LYAD-421 SS1
AATTGACAGGAGTTCGACCACCGCTGGTGATATTACTCTGGTGCTGGACAGAGTGTGGATCTGAGCGATGATACTCCCATAGAAGAGAAGGAAACCTCGAAGGGGTACAAGCCCAAGGTGACCGGCATCGGTGGACACAGCGATAGGTGCATCGCACTCCTGAATTCAGACGCATTATGTTATCGGGTTGCGCACACAAAGAGAAGTCACAGTGTATTGCCTATAACAGAGACAGAGGATTACAGGGGGATTGACTGCTTGCAGATATCATAGATAGTGCAGAGTAGGCTCAGCGCAGCTCAAAGATGGCGGGAGATAAGCATGCAGGCGCGCAGGCAAGGACAGCTCGGACTCCCGGAGAGAGGGCAGGGAGGTCACATAGGTCACCGAGCGGGGAGTCACGGGGGTAAAGCCACCAGACGTTAAGGTGCTCGGGAACCTCCGATTTTTCGTTCCCGCTTGGAGCTCCGAACGTCTGGTCACGAGACTACCGGGGTGTGTGCATTCATTTCATCGTTACGTCCGACGGAGAGCACTCTCGCGACCCTTGAGGCAACGGGCGCATCTCGACATCCGCATGGTCTTGCTGGGTCTTCCCACCTTATGTACATCTTATTATCATTGGAGTCGTCATGTCCTTGTCCACTGTGAGTGTAACGCAGTACTGGTGCGACTCCAGAAACGATGGCCTATTACCGTGAATGCCTTCGAAGCTTGCACTCAGACAACTGGTTTCAAACTGAGAGGTAGGATAGCCGACCCACCAACGAGCTCCTCGTCAGCACGACAAAATTTGAGATGGGAGGTGGGGACATCGTGCGAAAGAGGCGAAGCGAGATGGACACGGCGCGTCGCGTTCGGTATTGGGGTCACATGACCGCGTTGTACTAGGTTCAGAACCGGACGGACTCGCGGAGAGCCGTTGAAGATCGAATTTCTCATCCCTCCTGCTCCGACCTCTCAGCTGCGTGTGCCCGCGTAGACACAGAATCTGCATATTGCTATCGGCGAACCACCAGTAAACGACCAGCAAATGTCGAGTGTAAGTTGAACGGGGACAATCAATTCACCCGCGCTCAACTGATCACATGCCAGAATTCATATTCAGGCATCATGAAAGGAGCGTGCTTTTGCGGCGCGGTTTCGTACGAGGTGACGGGGGATCCTACCCTCCGTGCGTTCTGCCACTGCACGCTCTGTCAACGTCTGACGGGTGAGCTTCTCTGCCTTCCGAGTCTGCTTGTAGCGGCGTCTTCCCCTTTTCAATGATCTTCTTGAACGGAAGACCGCGCGGCTGACCACCTACCCCCCACAGGCAGTCCTTTCATCCACACCGTACACTTCCCATCGAGCGCTTTTTCATGGACTCACGGTGCGCCACACGAAGACCGCCTAGACGCATACGCCGTCGCGAGCAAGCCGCACAAGACCCGCTGGCGGTGCAAGACATGCGGCGCGTGTGTGATGTCTGCGAACGCGAAGACGGGAAGCTGCAGCGTGTGGGGCGCGCACCTCGCCCGAGATGATGCCGGGAACATAATCGATTGGGAGAGGGTAAAGCCGACGGCACACATGTTTTATGGGACCAGGATGCTCGATGTTGACGACGGCCTGGCCAAATGGGAGGGTTACGAGAACGGCTCGGCTCGGCTCGAGCTCTAAGCGCTGGGCATTGGTGAGTGTCTCGTTCTTCCTGCTAGTCACGCCCGCGGCCGGTCGTGCATGCTGAACACATTTCTCCAGAATCACATGTATCACTCGCTGTGGATGTATTAAGCATTGAGACGGTGATTGAATTTGTTGCATCACACTGCGTACTCGGGTACGTTCGCGCTTCCGCACCACTCCACTTCCTTGTGCAGGAACACCGTCCTGAGTGGGAATGTGAGACGTCGACTCAGGCGTACTCCTCATCGTGCCGATCCGAAGGAAGGCGAGAGCCCTCTTACGCCATACCTCGGCGTCCGAGGACGGCTGACGCCTGTAAGGCACGGAGCATACAAGGATACCAGTGTGCCCAGATCCTCTGTCCAAGGGCCCCGGGAGCATACCCCAACAGGGAATGCAACATGGTCATGATCTTGTTCAAAAACCGTGGTTCGCGCGATTGCATTCCTATACAATCCCGAACAAGTTGGATCGATCCTAACTCTCGGACGTTGTGGGGCTAGGCGTGTCCACTTTTCAATGTCAGCTCGTCAACTCGTGCTAAATCCAGAACCCGCACGCGGGGCGGCGACGACCCGATGTCTGTCCTCAAACGTTTCACAGTACTAGGCAGTTCCACAGACATAGATAGGATAACAAGCACGTACGAGACCTCATGCTTCTTTCATATCCGGCATGTCGACTTAAATTCTGCCATTCCAACCGGCTCTCCGTTCGATTTGAAGACAGTATGTAACTGAATTCCCAGGACGGCATACAACTTGCGTGGGAAAAGCGGACATCTCATTCCGACAGAGCTACATGTGGAACACCAATATTATCTCGACCCACATGCGACTAACACATTTTTCGTGCGAAGAACCAGATTGAACGTCCAAATGACAGCGACCACGGTGGAAGTCCGAGTTACGACACTGCTATACCTAGAGAATGATGGGGATGCAGCCAATGGAGATCAAGCCACCCTGTCAAACAGAAAACGATCTGTCAGATTACTCGCATCTCCCAGAAAAGGGACTGCAGCTACTCACGACGCTGTTGTTCTGGCAGCAAACCGTGGTGGCAGAGCAAGCATTGCCCGAGCCAACGCCGACGACGCTGATAGGGGAGCATCCGAGTCCAACGAGGGCCTCGACGCCCTCGAGGACGATGCCAAGCAGGCCGAGGATACCACTGAATGCGGGGTCGCTAGCCTGTCGCGATGGAACCCAAGTCAGTGCTATGGCTGGCGCAGATGGACATGGACTGCTCACCGAACCGACGGAGTTGCAGCATTGGATGGGTCCGGTGCTGCAGGTGTCGCCGCCAGTAGGAGCGGGAGCAGACACTGTGACGGTGACGGTCGCGGTCGCAGTCGTCGTAACCGGGGGAGGGGTGGTGTTCCAAGGCTTGGCGGCAGCAAGGATGGACAAAGAGAGTAGGAAGTAGAGAACGACGACGGCACGAGAGAACATGTTAAAGGTGCTGGATATGCTGCTGGTGAGGCTGCTGATCTAGTTCTGAGGATATGTCCGAACTGAAGAGCTGCGATGTCGCTGTTAAGACCTTTATACATGCGCGAAGTCGACGCCAGCATCCTCGTCTCCCAGTCTCGAGGTGCCTAGGTATCACATTGGCATCATACTCAACTATTAATCATCGAGCGGGAACGCACGGGCAAGGGAAGCCCGACAGGGATGACGCGCCGATCTGGCCGTTGAATGGACGATCCTGACAAGCTGCGCGGCACGCTCGAACAACCGAGTCCAAGCTGCGCGCCCCGACATTTGCTGGGCCATGATTTGACATTCCCGTCAGTCCTTTTGACAGATTGAAGAATAAGTCGGTTCCGCGCAGAGCATTGCTGACAAGCGGACTTGACACACGGCCCGCCGCCACGAGCCCGGGCCATAGGGTAGCCATAGAAAATTTGAGGGGTAGGCGAGATTGCGAACGGCAAAAGCTCACGGGATCCCTGCACAAGCCAGTTACCTGAACTGTCATCTGTGAACGCAACTTCCAACGCCCCGGGCATGGTCTGAGGGCGTTCGGACGGGCTACATTCCGACGAAGATCACGCCCTAGTGTTGAATACTACCCTCGGCATTCGTCCTCTACTCAACCGCGAAGACACGTTGTTGATTGAGTGCCGAGTCAAAAATCCGAGGAGCTGATGCGCCCTCGATCATTGAGATCTTGCTGTTATCTTGGCGAACTGGATCTTGTACTGTTCGGGACCTACTCCGTTAGCGCACTGAACACTTACTGTGAACGTCACAATGGTGCAACCCCGTCGTACCGATGAAGTATCTCCATCAACAACGGACGAAGTTCCTCTCCGTATCTCCTCCAGGACAGCAGCAGTGGATGCGATCTCGCCGCTGGAATATCGTGAGATGAACGGCAAGAGCGCTCCTGTGACCGGCGTTTCGTGTGTGCTGCTGTCAGAAGGGTCTGTTCGCCGTTGTTGCGGAGGTAAAGAGCTTACCGGGAGCAATTCAGAATCAAAATACTCTCCCGTCCCCAGGGCTCGGTAGCCAATAACAGCCCGGTATGTAACGGGTGTGCCTGGCGTTGATATAACCGCATAGGCGATATTCAAGAGAAGCGCACCAGGTCTGCCAAACTACCTATAAACTCTCTCCACTGCAACATACGGATTGGACGGCTCACCTAGGTTCGACTCCTCGCGCCTCATGGTGACCTCAACGCGGGTCCGGAATCGTCCGCGAGTATACGGAAAACAGACACGAGGACGGATGACAGCCAGCTACGATCTCAACAAAGTGCTCGGGGGAAAATCCCAGGCGCTTGT
Organism: Dichomitus squalens LYAD-421 SS1; assembly: GCF_000275845.1. NCBI lineage: Eukaryota > Fungi > Basidiomycota > Agaricomycetes > Polyporales > Polyporaceae > Dichomitus > Dichomitus squalens. Next base: position 521,540 of record NW_006766888.1, read on the forward strand.
GGAGCGCCTTGTCCGCGGCGTTAAGATATTCAGTTCAACACCGACGTTCTTCCCCCGGCCAATCAGGGAGGACCTACCAAGCCTCTGACTCGCCGCAACGAAACAACACAAGATGGGCGTGGCAGTTCATTCACGTCGCGACCTGCAGGGAAGTGGATTCCATCAATTCATATCGCCGACACGGGCCACTGCGAAGGTCGTACTTTCTCCGTCTCATACACGGCCCGTATTGAAATCAACGTTCAGGCAGTCGGCACCGCTAGTTGCCGCGAGGAAACAACAACGTTCATGACTGCGGCACGAGAGTCGTGGACATTCGAGTACTTAAAAATCGGGTCAGGTGAATGCAGTACGGACAGCACACGGAGGAGACGACACACTTTGATCATTGCCAAGCGTCTTTGACGGAGTTTGAGCGTCCGGCATGCTCATATCCTACCCCGGAAATTTTGGCAAGACAAAGGCATAACGTGATTGCTCGCGTCTAGCTCCTTCCGCGCCGAGACATGAAGCCCGGATGAGCGTCCAGACTACCCTGTCTGGGCACGGCGGCAGAGCCCGCGCGATCTCCTGGTAGCAATCATCCCCTTGAGGCGCTAAATCGCAGAACTGTGAGGGGCTCGAACAGGAGCGCAATACATCGGCTATAGAAGAGAGAAGAGCGAGAGTTCTAGCCCTGACGCCTATAAACGAAGTTGTGAGTCCAGTCCTCCGTCTCTGCGCCGAAACGGAAATCCTTTGTACAGGTCCCGGAACGGTGTGGGCAACTTCGTCCGGAACGATGTCCCTGCGGCCAAAGACTCCTCTCACGGAATACTCGAATTGCACCCACGTTGACGTTACACCGTCCTCAGGGCGCATGGACATGGAAGTTGTATCATTCAACTTGTCGTCCAATGACAGCACTGTACTGGACCCGCCTAAATGGCACGCCGCGATGTCGGTCGCAGGAGGTAGATACGAGCCAACGACCACAGAGGACGGTTCGTATAAAAGGCACGTACAACGATTCAGCATACCTTAGCCGAACAACGCAGTTCAGCCCCACCGAACATCAGCACTCTCTCGAGTACTCACCAGCCCACCAGCATCCAAGATGTTCGCTCGCGCCTTCGCCTACGCCGCTCTTGCTCTCCCGCTCCTTGCGGTCGCCACCCCCGTTGAGGTGCGCAACGACGCTTCAAGCTGTAGCACAGGCTCCATCCAGTGCTGCAGCAGTGTCCAGTCGGTAAGCCAGAGGTCTATCCGCCCTGTATTAACGCCCCACTCACTCTGAAATTTCGGCACGATTCAGTCCGACTCCGCGTCGTCCAACATCATCCTGGGCTTGCTCGGTATCGTCCTTGGGGACATTACTGGGCTTATCGGGCTCGGCTGCTCGCCCATCACCGTAGTCGGTGTGGGCTCTGGCAATGCGTGCTCGGCCAACGCCGTCTGCTGCACTAACAACAACGTCGTAAGTCTTCGCGGGATCTCTTGACGCATTGCCATGAGACGCTCGGATGCTGATATCGTGCACACCAACTCAGGGGGGCTTGATCTCCATTGGCTGCCTGCCCATCGAGCTCTAAGTCCGAGGACTGCAACGAACGTCTTCGATTTTCTGACCCCGTCGGAAATAGATGAACGGAGGTTCGTCGTGATGGAGACTATGTGGTGTATTCGGCGGTCGTGGACTTCTCTCGAGACGCCTTCGTATATCTGTTTCGGACGTATATCAGGTTTTGAGTTCGATCTTGCTTGTATACGCGCTTGAGTAATGGGAGATTGAGGGGATATCGCACAGAAGAGCACGGGACGCACAGTATCCTGCGACCGACAGAGAAAGAACTCGCGAGACTGACAGATCGCGCTAGAGAAGTCGAACCGGGCTTCCGGCGCGCACGATACACGCTCGTAAGGCGTCCAGCATGTAATCGGTATTGCTACACAAGGCTCGGTCGCTTGAGACCTGGTACGTCCCGAAGCCCTGCCGGGCGATGAGTGCAGGGAGCTGGAAAACCCGAAACAGTAAGCACTCACAGCAGAGCGCTCGGGAGGACGAGCTGACTCACATCGGTGTATCCTCTCCGTTCATAGAGGTAAAGAACATGCACGTCGAACGTGAGGCATGACAGTCGATCAGGCCCATGTCATCGATTACTGGCTTCAAGGTCTTGGCCGCGAGGACATAGAGAGGGTGTAGGCAGCGATTGTGATACGGCCACCTTCCGCATCCTCGGACGTTTCATAGAACCGGACGACAAGTCTTCCATGTCATCGGTGGCGGGCGGTGTTTGGTATGTATGTAGAACGTCTAGACCACATACCTACCCGACAGCAATTACTCAGCTCGCGAAGTTCGTCGTCCGCATTATGGCACTTAGCCGCAGAGATCCTAACAACACGGAGAGGCCGCCTTTTCCGATCGGAAGGCTATACCGAACCCTGAAGGCAAAATTATGGGCGTGAGTGCAATGTTCCGTCGTGCAGTATCCCGACTTCATCAAGAACAGGGTTATTCTTACGAGTGCGCCGTCGTTATGCCGAACCTGCCGGCATTGTTGTCGACCACTTGATCCAGATGTCTCCTTCGCCAGCTCATCGACTTCAGATGGAAGTGCCACCCAAAGGCCGCTCCAAACTCGCAAGGAGGCGGCAGGCGAGCGCGCCCACGGAGGTCGTGGACGTCGGTAGTGTGGTGACACACTCAGCCAGACCGGCAATATCAATGAAATCGTCGCGGAGCCCATGCGGGATGCATGCCGACGGGGCCACGAGGATCGCAAGAAATCAAATCAAGGGCCGAGGCGCCGCCTCCCGTCTAATCCCCACAAGCGCCTATACGCGCAGTCATTACGCGACGGCGTGCCCATTCAGTTCGTGGAACAAGCGTTTCAACGCAAAACCTTGGTCAATCGAACATCCGTCACTGTGACCTGTGGAAGCAGAAGCGGGGAAAGGGTCACTCAGGCGGTATCGAGACGCGTCGCTAGTGCAGCCAGACGCGAACGCACGGGCTCCCTTCCGCGTGCGCAGAGCTGTATAAATATCTGGGGGATGAGGCATCCCAGTCTTCATCGCGTCCTTCCAGTCGCATTTCTCTCGTATCCCAGCTCTCAAGCAAACACCTACCCACAGTCACTCTTTACCCAACCACCCACGCTCACTATGTTCGCCCGTGCCGCCGCTTTCTCCCTCCTTGCCCTCCCTATCTTTGCGGCCGCTTCCCCTGTCCGCCGCGGCAACTGCAACACTGGATCTGTCCAGTGCTGCAACTCTCTTGAGAGCGTGAGTGATGCAGTCTAGTCTTTACTCGCGCCGATGCTGACAGTTATTGTTCGCAGTCCGACAACAACGCTGTTTCGCTCCTCCTGGGGCTCTTAGGCGTGACGCTCCAGGGTATCACTGGTTCCGTCGGGCTTCAGTGCTCGCCCCTCCAAGTTGTTGGTCTTGGCAGTGGGAGCGCGTGCTCTCAGCAGCCCGTCTGCTGCCAAAACAACAATGTCGTAAGTGTAGTGCCATTGTTAATTGCCCACGTCCTTGCTTACCAGATTCTGCAGGGTGGTCTGATCTCCATCGGCTGTGTCCCGATCGAACTTTAGGTTTGGGGTTGGATTTTGCCGGGATTGGATCGTCTTGGAATAGGGATTTAGGCTACAGTAATGCGAACCTAATATTACGCCATTGGCATTTGAACTCCATCGTGTATTGCCTCACCGGTGGTGAGTTAATCGAGCTAGGGGACAACGACCCGCGGATGTGTCGTGTGCCTCTTTAGCCTTGGCAGATTGGTGGTCTTCAATGGTGGTGTCGCTAGCGTCTGAGGTCATTCACACATAAGTGACTATTGGGGGTCATGTGGGTTTCCTGTATTGCGGTTGGTGATAGCGATACGATAGTACGTGCAGAATCAAAACAATGGCGACGGTATAGAACAAGATGTCTCAGACGATGAGGTATCTGCGATAGTCAGGGATCCGCGTCCAGTCTGCGTTGATGTGCTTGGAGCCGACACGAGTAACGCCGTCTGTGTGGTCGCTCTCGAGATCGAAGTTGGACACTTGTACATGCTGATCTTCGCGCTTCTGCATTGAGCGAATGTTGAGGACACGCCGAACCCAGTGGGGTTTCACGGGCGCGGTACGACTATCGTTTTGCTGAGGCTGGTATGGCAGGCCACGGCGCGACGGCATCGACAGTGTCGACTGATCACGGCTAAGCGTTGAAGCGTTGGCAGTGTTCTGGTCTTCGATACATCCCGTACCTTCGTCGTTGACGGACCAGCCAGCTAAGCAAGTGTGGATCGCACACTTTCCAGAGGCGCAGGAAACGGCATCAGCGTGCGAGATCGCCGTACAATTGACACCAGCAGGGCCACTTCCGGAACGATCGCCGAGAGGGCTCTGGACCGTGCAACCGCCGCCTACGCGATGCATTCGATAAGAAAAACGGAGATTGTGACGATGTACCATACTTACAACTATCCGGACTGGTCTTGACGTCGATGCACTGGAAGCCATCCACGGGGCCGTCGACGTTATCACAAACCTAGTCCACGTGAGGATATTGTCCGGTGATCTCGAGCATGGATCAACGCACCGATTCGTGAGATGCACACGTAGATTGTGCGATCATAACCTCAGGGGCTTCCGCCCGCTTCACTAGCCGCCAAGTCTTCTTGCGGTAGGCAATCAACGGAGCCGACTCGTGCGTCCTTCTTTCCATTTCCTGCAAGACGCACTGGTCGCCGGTAACGATGTACGGCGGGGTACACGAGAACCCACAGACATTATCAGCCGAACACATCGGCTGGGAGTTTGCGGGGTATATACATGTCTGGGAGTAAGGAGAATCGGTGATCTGCAGTTCAAGCGGTCAGCTACAGCCATACCACAAGTCGAAGCAAGGTAGACACACGTATGTTCCAAGTGCTTGCTCCATTATCGAGAGGCTCGTGGTGCCGAGAAGATACGACGCTTCGAGATTGGACTGTAGAAGCGACGGCAGGCTGTTGACACACATGCATGAATTCAAGGTAGCCAGAGTGTCGGATAGAGATCCGGGGACAGCTAGGGAGGATAGCGTAGTGCTGTTGATATAGACGCACGTATCTTGAGAGCTTTGGCGGGGATGGTTACGCAGGTAGGAGACACTGGCTACAGAATGTTCCGCGGAGTAGCCGCGGTAGCGGGAATGCGAAGGAATAGAGCGGGCCCAAATCAAGGGCCCAAAGGACGCCACAAGAGCGAGAAGAGCGGGTGTGGAGTACATGAGGAGATTCGCGAGAGGGAGGAGATGTTAGGGAAACAATGAAGAGGGAGCGCAAGCCAAACCGAAAGTTGACGTAGGGCTTATATCTGCTCAGCTTCAAGAACATGTCACAAAGCCAACATGAGTATGGTGAAGTGGTTGTAGTGATATCCTATCCTCGATCGTATGTTGAGAACGGTACGACAGGGGACGTTGCTATCACATACTGCAATCGAGAAGACGTCAGATTCAAAACTAAGTTTGGATGACGGAGATCTGGAGCGGCTCACCGTCACACTCGAACATATGTCGAGGAGCAGACGCGCGTAGGCGCCGTTCATCATGGTCATCAATAGCCCTCATGCAAGGACAGTAGAGCCATTACTCGCACCTCCCCACATTTCTTCACCCGTTTCAACTTCGAGACTTGTTGGCAAGAGTGAACTATGATCACATCTTTTGGAGCCCATCTGTCTTGCAATCAATAGATACCACCGATATTGCGCAAGATGGGGTACGGAAAATGACGAGAGAGCATCGACCGCATTGGAACTGAGACGCCCCGCCGCTGGGGTGCCAAATTGGGAATTGAGCGCGTGCGCATGACGGCGCTCTATCCACTTCGGGCAATCTAGGCGCCCGGACAGCGGGCCACGCAGGGGGGCGACAATCTTCAGCATCTACTGCCATAATCCGGTAGCGCCCGAAGCAGTTTAAACACCGTGTTCGACCATCCCAATATCGTCCTTCGACTGTTCATGGCAATGCCTCACTACACTCTTTCTGATAGTCCGACGAGTCAGAACATTGGCACGTCGTTTCATGCCAATCTCCCCTCTCACCCCATGCGTATTCCCCCCAAAGGGTCACACCACGTAGGTTGGGGTATCAATCGTACCGAGTCTCCTTAGCGGCTCATAATCCCTGCTCAGGTAGCTGCATCTCGACGCGCGCATGCTTAGAGTTCGTGAGTAGTCTATTTCCGAATCTACTGCGGAACGTATAATCAATGCGCACCGCTCGGGCTTCTTGCCTTGACCCTTGCCCCGCGTCCAATTGCACCCTATCTTCTGACCTGTCTTCTAAATCGCACTCTTGCCACCTCGCCGCCTTGTGTTCCGTTTGACATACTCTCCGCTCCTTCGTCCGACCCTGAATCTTCCCATCCCCTGCGGTCGGTGTGACACAGCTTCCCAGGAGACCAATACCCGTCTCACCAGTCATCTCAGATGGTGAGAACCCACACGGAAGTTGTGCGGGATGTCAGGCCTACATCCATTCAGGGGTTCTCACACACGGCATCTATCGCGTGGCTGTACATACCTTATCCAGACGTCTGCGTCGAGATCTCTAGAGTCGCGAAGATCTGCGGTGCCTTCGCGCCCGCGGAGGAGAGCGATGTGACCTCCTGGTCTGTCTCCTTCGGTTCCAGGCCTTCAGGAATTGCGGACACGTTCCTGTAGACGTCAATCTGCCCTACGTATTTGCATTCGAAGAGAACAGGACGAGCTCAATGTAGAAGGCGGGTTTCAGGCGAAGTCTCGAGTGCGACACAGGAGGTATATTCGATCACCTTCTCAGACGCAAACCGTACATGACACGACTCATATTACTACGACGCTCAAGGACGTGCTCGCTTCCACCAACCTGCCGAACACGCCTCAAATGGCCATAGGCACCTGGCTTAAAGGGTGACGGGGACACAGCCAATAGAGATGAGGCCGCCCTACAGAGAGAACGGTGAGTACGTCATGACGTGCCGAAATATCAGGAAACGGTACTGACAAGGCTGTTGTCCTGGCAGCACACAGCGTTGGCCGAGCACGCGTTGCCGGTGCCGACACCGATGACGGAGATAGGGGAGCAGGAGAGGCCGACGGCGACGGTGAGGTCCTGGAGGACGATACCGAGCAGGCCAAGGATCCCGGCAGCAGCAGGGTCGCTAGCCTGTGCATTATACCACGGTGAGCAAATTGTCGAATACAAAGCCGCAAATGTTGGGCGCACTGACCGTCGTGACAGTGTTGCAGCACTGCACAGGGCCAGTGGAGCAGGAACTAGCAGGCTCTCCGCGGCCCTCGAGGGGGGTGGCGGCCGCAAGGAGGGGAAGGGCAACGAGGGCGAAAGCAGCGACGCGGGGGAACATGTTTGCGCTGGTGAGTGGAATGCGAATTGGAAGATCGAGTTGTGAGAGGGCTGAACAGTGTAGACCTGAAGCCTGGAGGCCGTCTTCGTTGGATGTCGACCTCCTTATATACCTCGCAAGTCGCCTTCAATTTTTGACGAAGGTCAACGTAAGTGCGTTTCGAGAGTGGCGCACCGAGACGCTGACACTGACCCAAGAACTCGCGTACGTGACATAGACGTGCTGAGACTGGCGGCTCTAGCTCGCTTGAGGCGCGGATAATCACTCCTCAAGACCCGTTCCATCAACAGCCCGCACGTTCCCGACAGGATGATATGACTGACTCTAACATAATGTTCTCCCCATGTCTGTGTTACGTGCGCATGTACGACCCCCAAGCTGGGACAGCTCCAACGGACCGTGTCAGACCTACCCTCCTATTCCGTTCCCAATCTCGTCCCCGGATGAATCCTCAAGCGTCACAGGAGAACAGCGGCCCATGTCTGCTGTCTCCATACTTTGTGTCTTTTGACGTGAGCCCCTCTAGACTGGACGCACGAGGCGCTACTGGGGATCAAACGGCCGTCGGCCTCGATCCTTCTCCTCGCCTCCACCCTGCGCCCGCACACGGTCACCGCAACTTGCGTAAAGGTGATTGCGGACTCTTACTTTGAATTTCCCAAATTCGCTGCCGCTCTGGGTTTTTCGCGCTGAAAACCTGTTCCGCTCGTGGAGTATTTTGGGGTTGCAGCGCTGGGAGACGGGGATCGCGCTCGAGCCTGAGCACACCGTGGGTGCGGCGCCTGGACTAGGACGCGTCGGAGGTCCCCGCCGAGCTTTCCGCGCCTCGTTCCTTCCCTTACCACTTCGGCCAAGTGGCCTACTAACGCGTGTCAGAGCGGTCGGTGATCGCATGTCTGCAGCATGTCGCGCTTGCAATTGACATGGTTCGCTCGGTAGTTTTTTAGGGTCAAGGTCGTGACGCAAGCGGTACCCTGTTCCTAGAGAATCAGTGCCGAGCATTTGTCTGTTGACCATCTAGGATGGATAGATTCCGGAGCCGGACGAATGTGCATCATCCTGCTGGCGCGTCCGCCGTATACCCGCTTGCAGGCGCGCGCACTGGTGCTTATGGTATCATTCGTTGGGCAGATGGACGTGCACATGTGCCGTGACTCACGGCATCATCGTTCAGGGAGCCGTTAGGGTTGCTGCTCCAAATCTTACACGCCTTGAATTTGTAACTATATCTCTCGGGCGTTCTCCCCGGTACTCGGAGAACGCAGATAAATAGACGGAGACAAGGTGTCGAGAGAGCGGAACAACAGACGCGTCTGAAAGCGCCTCAGAAGGTCAATAGCCGCGCAGGTCAGTCGGACCCACTGAAGTGACGCAGGAGATGCCTTCGTTTGCGCAGAAGGTACGGTACATAGGAGTATTGACAGGTTGCGCCACAGACATACGGTGCAAGGGGTGCCCAAGTGGTCTTTCTCGTCGCTTTCTCCTTCATCGCCTCGGACTCCGAGAAAGCTTCTCGTGAGGATAAAGGAGATCTACGCAATTGTAGCTAATACGGCTGAGGAGGACCGGGTTGTGTCAAGCCTGCTCACCCGGTGGAAGCGCAAATACTATCAGGTGAGAAGAAGACTGGCACGACATGTGTCGCTGAGGGCTGCGTGTGTATTCCGTCCACGTTCAAGTTCTTGTGACCATGACGTTGCGATGACGCTGTGGACTTCATCAATACATACCCAGCGCTGTGAGAGCGCACGCATCTGTTGACAGCATCGACAGACGTGACGGTTCCGCAGATATGAACAGGGCCGTAAGCCGATGGCCAACAACGGTCACTTCTCCGGAAAGATTTGACCAGACAACAGCGCGCCGACCCAAGTTTAGCTGACCGAATGTTCATTCTAAGATGTGGGGACGTTGAGGATGCGAACCATCATAGAAACATCTGTAATGAACGATTGGAGTCCTCCCGAATGGACATCATGTCAAGGATGTCGAACTTTCCCAAATGCCAATGAGTGCGATGCCGTCATTTTGAAGGAGGTATTGTAAGTGTAGAGGCGCCATCACAACCTTGTAATGGGTCCGATACGCTGAGAATGGCCTTCAAGCTTGTAGTAAGGACGCAAGGCCAGGGCGCGCGAGCCCGACAGCGAAGACCATGGTATAAAGTTACCTGCAGATGAGGCAATGAACGCAACACATACAAGCTGTGTACCTGGGCGGTTACATAAGGAGCGATGGGAGCCCCAAATACACGATGCCACCGGTACGCAAGCCGCCGCGTCCGAACGGAAATGAGAACGCAGCGAGTTTCAAGATGTGGAGTAGTCGTCAATTCAATCGCCTGACCAGCCGTACTTAGCTTGAGTTTAAGGCACAAGAGGGGCTTGTGCAGGTCATATGGGTCCTGTGAGACGACCATTCAGACGAGCCAATGTGTTCGTTGAGAACGATGTGTGACGCCGCGTGTCACGGACGAGCAACCAACTTCTAAGTCAACCCGTGAACGGAAAGGCGCCCGATGGCACAACAAACGGTCGCCGAGGAAGCCTCGCGGAAGAGCCCGACAACTGCTGTTTCGTCTTGCTTCCGATGATCCTCTTGTACCATAATGTCTTCCTTGTCCCCTCGCACGACACACGTTTTCGGACCATTTAAACGATATGCTCTCTCCGTTGGCAGTTACTCCACGATCGCATGCTAGGCGGCGTGAATGCGGACATTGATCCCAAGCATTGAGAGGTGGTCTTCTGGCACACTATACACTCTCTACAGCAAGGTCTCGCTATTCAATTGTGATGCCTCAGCAACGCGGAGATTCGGCGGCGTCGCCATTCCGTAAGTGATCGAAAGCTTTTGCTCTTCGAAGCGCAGGTATCCGGGCATGAAGTCATCAGGTAAGGTGGTATGTGCCGGACGTGCTGCCTTGTGTCTTGGCTCCGCGCGTTCACCTGTATGCTGGAGAGATATGGCGCAAATGTATCGTAACTTTCTCCGTCGCCGATGCAGCCTGCGGGTGCGGAGCTAAGTAAAAGTCCACTGAACCGAGACCTCTTGGCGGTGCGTCATGCGTTGTTACCTTTCTCCCCTGTTCAAATCATAGTTTCTGATAGTTTCTGTGTCTAGATCAACGATATCGCACGCATTGTGCTCCTAGGCGCGTGTCAGCCCAAGACGTCAAGATGCTGTCCGCCCTCGCTACCCCGTCGGTTCTCATCCGCAGAACTATCTCCCCCGAGAGTCCAGTCATCTGTGCCAGACTGCGTTTATTGATTGTCGTTCGTCATACTTCGCCCCCAGGGCTCTTCGCACCTTCTCATTGGCTCCCATCCCATCCTCAGAGGCCCCTTCAAGGAGCCGATGCTGAATACGCATCGTCATGCTCGACGCAGGTCCGAGCGCGCGGCACACACCCAACGAGACATATAAGAGCCACCTGCTTCCCAACACCTATCTGCAGCTCGAACCCGCCTTTCAAGCAGTTCACAGCTACTCCTTACAGCACTCTCAACCGCAATAGCCTTCCAGTCGAGATGTTTTCGCGCGCCGTTACCTTCTTCTACATCCTCCTTTCCCTCACTATCCTTGCGGCCGCCATGCCCGGAGGTTCTCCCCCGGCGTCCCCCACCAAGACTGTCACGTTCACCGCCCCCGCGGCGAGCTCTACCAGCGCGGGCTCCTGCTCTACTGGCGCCATTCAGTGCTGCCACTCCGTGCAGAGCGTACGCATGAGATTGCAGAACTGCTTTCCCCATTACTGACTTCTGATGCAATGACAGGCAAGCGACCCCGCCGCATCGCTCCTTCTTGGCCTGCTCGGCATCGTCGTCCAAGGTGTGGACGTCCTTGTGGGTCTCACCTGCTCTCCCATCACCGTCATCGGTGTCGGCGGCGGCGAGTGCTCGGCCACGGCTGTGTGCTGCCAGGACAACAGCCATGTCAGTATCGTTTCCTGATATCTCGGCACCTAACGACCTACTCACTGCTCTCTCTGTAGGGCGGCCTCATCTCCGTCGGCTGTCTCCCCATCAGCCTCTAAGGACGCAGCGCCTCCCGCAACCCTAGGCGCCGCGCGTTCGGCGCGTCGGGGTTGGAGTCCGGCTGCTCGCACAACAGAATCGGCATATGACAGTGTATTGATGTAGTTTGTAACTGCGCGAGTCCGAACGAGTAGGAGTCAGTCGTACGAGGAGCTCGAGCAATCATGAATGACTTTGGCTCGAGTTGGCGAATGCGTGAGTCTCGCGAGGTCGTCTATACTACCTACCTTGTCAGGTAAACTCCCGCCGTCATGCGAAGCTGTGCTCGGCGTGGTGTGCATCCAGTATCGGCAAGCGTCTGTGTCTGTGTTGACAGTTCGGCGCAACTAAGCTCAGCCACTAAGCCTAAGGCAGTCTAACACGACGGGCAGCGCTCACACGACGGGCATTGGCCAATCCCCTGGACCCAAACCGGGACAGAGAAATGGCCTGGGAATGTCTCCGGTCCTGTTTGGGACCGCAGCATTGGCCAATGCCCGTCGTGTCAGAATACCTTCGCGTGAAACGGATGTCTGTTTGCGAGACAGTCCTAACTTGTCCCTTTGCCGACGCGGGTCGAAGGGCGCTAAAGGGTCGGCAATGAGGAAGTTGTACTCGCCCAGAGGTTCTGCAGCCCTTTCAGAAAAAACGATGTGAGGCGGTGCCCGTCGCGTAATTATAAGCTAAGTACCAGCCCTAGGCTGCCGAATTAGCGAGAAGTCATTTCCTGATTTGGAAGCCCGATTATCTCGTGGGATCATCGTCCCAGCCGAGTACTTGCGAGCTACTCTTCGCATGGTTGTGCACCTTGAACAAGAGCATCCATCGCCTTGCATCCGCTGAAGCCAACGCACGGTTGCGAGAATATTGCTGCCACTCACCGTACCTGACGGGCATGCTATGCCACAGTTGTGCTCTAGTACGTGGCCGCGCGACGGCAGCAGAAGGCGCGTGACGTCGCGACGCACACAACGCCGCGACCACCAACCTCGTGTGAGCCATCGCTGCTGCATCTTCTCATCCGACAAACGCGCACACTTACTTCGATCCTGCCAGCCTACGGGGCCCGTTAGCCTCCCCGCATCATCGAGGCCGCTATGCCGCCGCACGCACACATGCTCACCAGGAAAGCCGCACGCAACGAGGACCGCACCGAGTCCCTCCCCACGCCAAGCGGGCCGCGCGTACTTTCCAGCTACGAACGCTGCGGCCGTCCCATGCATATCTCCGTGTATGTCGCCAAAACACCTCCAGACGTCCAGAGATCCCGGTAAGTCGGTGCGCCTGACATACCTCGCCGTGATACACGTCACGGCCGCGGCCGACCCCCGCTCCCTATGATCAGACGGACGTGCGGGCCACACCGCCCTCGGCGGACATGCCTCCGACCTCCGACGGGCAGCTGGTGAGCAAGAGCCGAGCAATGGTTGTCCAGACCCGTGTGGATACTACAATAGAACATGCATGTTCTATTGTATACGGCCCGACCCGTAGGTCTCGGACGGGCCCAGGAAAGCCCATACACCACACGGCAGGGAACCAGTTGTTTTCGATCCTCGAAAAGGCGGTGAGAAGGGGACGCGTTAGTTCCCCCTTCCTCGCCATAATCGGGCAACTTTTTGCGCCGTTACAGCGATTACTACCGGAAGAATTTCCCACGACTTTCGGCGTGGCGAAAACAATATCTGCTGCAAATATTGCTTTCCGACCATCGAGAAGTGGTCGTGTTGTTTACGATAATGGCGACTTTCTCCCTATTCTATACGTCATTGGATTTCCGAGGCCATATATCAACGGGGGAAGTGCCCTAGAAGGCAAATAGTCATTTTGCTCGGATGGCCAAAAGGGGTTGGCGCTGCACGAAATAGGTGGAAAGTTGCCATGATGGTAAATGCTATGACCGCTTTTCGACAGTCGAGAAGCTCTGAGAATGGACATTGATCTCGCCATGTCAGCACTCACGGGAACCTGATGAGGCAGTGTACCATTTATCAGCCCGAAAACTTGTCCAATAGTGGCGAGGAAGGTAAACTATTGCGTCCCCTTTCTTCTGCCTTTCCGAGGGTCGAAAACATTCGGTTCCCTACCGTGCCACCGTCGTATGAACGGCTGTACCACATGCTTGGAAACCACGAATCAGCTCTCCGGGTCGAACAAGCACGGGCGGTTCAGAGCTAGTACTCTCTGCTCTCGTGTTTACTCCGTCAATCGGCAGCTCTACTTATCAAAGATGCTCCCCTGCGCGGTACATGTCTCGTTCATACTCTTCCTCCCGATCCTAGCTGATCACTCTGTCGAGTCTGAGCGTCGGAACCAGTCTCTGGCTCTGACTTAGGTTACTAACAACTTCAAATCGCCCAGAGTAGACTCCGATCGCATGTGCGGCACTCTGACGATTGCTGCTCCATCATCAGGCGAACCTGTCATCATCTATATTCCTGTGATATTGGAAGACGTTCTCAAATATCGTCGGAAGGACCATTCAGTCGGGGGCTCTGCTATTCTTGCGATGCAGGCGAAGGCAGCAGTGTGGTGCTGACAGTACTACGTCCCCGCGCGGACTTGTTCGATAGCCTGCAGAGGAAGCCGAGGGAAGGCAAGGCAATATTGGACTTCTCTTCCTACCGGTTCGGGAACCTAGCAAGGCACGCGGCCCCGGTTCTGTACGTCGAGCCACCGACCTGACTTTTCCAGGCTGACTGCGGGTCCGCTACATAGTATGGACGAGACGGGGATTGTCGAGTCGAGCACGCATGACGAGTTGCTGGGAAAGAAGGGCGAGTACGCGCGGCTTTGCAACCCGCATCGTGTATGTTAATCTGGAAGGGTAGGCTGCAAGGGCCCAATGTGTAGATTGTCCAATAATCACGTCGATCTCGGTTATGATGCATGGATGATCTCATATGACTTGTCGTTGCGGTACAGGACGCGCGCCCGTCCCTCGCGTTGGCACACCCTAGGGCTTATATGTAAGACAGATTAGACGTTGTCGCCCCTCCCTACCGTCGAGTGTCGTACGCGAGCAAACGTGGAAAGTTCAAGAACACGATGCTTGCTGTCTGCGTTGATACTCGGCAGCAAAGGACGGAAAGGTATCACAGGACAAGCTACGCCGACTGTAGAACCACAAGCTACTCTTTTGGGGTTCCTGCTGTTTACCCATCACAAAAAGATAGGGACGCAGCCTATGTTCACAAGTCCTCCCTGAAGGATATGCTTGAGCGTACAAACATCATGGCGAAGCATGAAAACTCCTTACATAGGAGTGGTTGTCGCAACAGACGGGAGTTTGTGCACAGGTGGAACCGTCCACGGAGCCAGTATTGATCGGGCTGCAGTTGATGGCGAGGAGGTCTCCGGTAGACTCGAGCGCAAGCCCGAGCAGCGTGATGATGGCGCTGCCCGTGGGCGAGTTCGTCTGCAAGTCTGAGGGTCAGGCTTCTATTGTCTCAAGTCAAGCGACGTGCGCGAGTATCACCTCAGTGGTGTCTTCGCAGCACTGGATGGGACCGGTGTTGCAGTCGTACGGGTCTCCACGAGTGACGAAGGCGGCGGCAAGAGAAGACGCTGCGAGGACAGCAGAAAAGACAGCGTAGAGATGCATGACCATTAATGTGGACGGCGGTGACAGCCTGACGGGGCAAGAGCCAATGAGCGTAGTAAGAAGCGGCGCGCGACGAACTGGAGGAGCTGGCGGACTCGGCGCAACACCTCCGGCGTTTTATGCAGCGGTGTGTGGACCCCTATGCTGCTCAGCCAGCACAGCGGCGTTGACTCACTCGCGGCAGCCAGAGGAGTGCTTCCCGATCCGTGGAGTTGTCTTTCAGTTCTGCACTGGGCTCGTAGAACCCGCCTGCGTCCTAATCCGGCAAGGCCGCGTCCCGACCGAGTAGGAGTGCGACATGTGAGGGTGTATGGTGGAATGAATGAACACGATCGGGCAGGGAAGGTGTAGCTCGCCTCAAAGTCAACGACGGGCGACGGGCAGTGGCGTTGCGGATCGACAGAGAGCAGTCAGCGATACTTGGGAACGCGTTTCTTCACAGAAGGCTCCTACCTGAATGTCACGGAGAGGCTACAACAGATGGCCTGTTCGGAGCAAACCCGGCTGTGGGCCTGCCGAGGCCCCAAGTGAAGCGAGGGGACCTGGACAGAAGCGTCTCAGGCCCTGGACATCAGTGGGTCACATCGACGCGTCTTCACGCAACTAGATTTCGGTTCACTTACTATCATATGCGGTGTGCGTGTCGAGCAATATTCTATCCGACGTCCTGTCATGTCTGCGGCGTGCGCTCAGAAGCCCCCCAGACGTCCTAGTACCAACGCCTGCCAACGAAGCCGTGTCTGTCAGGAAACGCGCGGGGGATCTCCTTGAGGTTCGTAGGTTTCACGACTGCTCAGAAGCGAAGTATCAGACACAGGCTTGCGCCGCATGGATGGGACCCCGGTGAGGAGTCATTCCCTCTCATCCTGTGATGTCTGCAGCTTCGGGCTCCCATCTCGGGATAGCGCCGGGACGGGTCTCCGACGACCACGGCGAGAACCTGATAAACCGGAGAGCTCTCAACCTCCCCGTAGCGGGGAAGGCATGCGGGGCACAGCATGCCGCAGACTCTGGCAGCCCGATGGCATGTCCGCTGCTGACCGTGGTTCGGAGTCGACGCTTATGGGGCGGCATGAGCGGGCAGTGTGAGTCCAGGAGGCTGCTGATCAGAACGCAGAACCCTGCACAAACCGAGTCTATCGGGCGATCCAGCACATTCCCTCATACAGAACTGTGAGGCGTACTCTTTGACCTGACGTGATAGTTCCGAGGGACGAGCTGAAAGTAGAAGTGGGAATCAGCAATGAGAATAACTGCCTCATGTGGAGGAAGCGTACTGGAGAGCGACAGATGTGCGTCTACAGCGCAACAAAGTTTCAACAGCTAGCATGCTGCGGCCGCACATCGTTGACACTGTGGGCGGCATCTGGCACGATGAAGACGTCGTGCGGGTGAAGGGGCGGATTTCATAGCGCGAAGAAGGCTCTATGATCAGCTGTGCAAACGAACACCTCGCTGCCCGACCACGAAGAAAGAAGGCATGCGAAGTGAGTTGAAACGGGACCTGGGCATTGGAGCCTTCAGCAACCATTCCAGGGTGGACGTCGGAACTGCTCCCCACCAACAACAGACCGGGATTCTGTGCGCCATATCGGTTGCAGACAGAGAGTCTCATTATATTATAGGACGGGAAAACAACCAGCAAGGAGGCAGAAGCACGCGTCGCCTGCACGTCTTCCAAATGGGAGATTCGCAGGGCCTTCTCGCCAGTTCCTGGATCGGAATCGAGCAGCCCCGCCATGATCGCTCGTGCGCTCACCGTACAACGTCAACTCCGATGACCGTTGCAATATATCTCCGGAGGACGCCGTGCACGGGTCAACGCGGCCCCTGCCACCGTAGATGCCACCGTAGACCTGACAAGCACAAGGCTAAGGTGCCCCTGCTTAGTCGTGTGCACAAAAGGCAGCCGTTCCGATATATTGCAAGCGCCTCGCGCCCAAGGCGTCTCTGGCCAACCTTGAGGAGAAACAGAAGGGGTCAGCAAACCCCCGCGACGGGTCATCTTTACGAATGGCCGACCATGGGACTGATGGCATACCCGTGACAGTGCCCGGTGGAAGGGGCTTGGCGGACGACTGCCATGGGTAGCATAGAACCGTCCTCGGCACAAGAGTGACCCATGACTGCCACCAGCAACGCGGACGTTGAGATGTTAAAGAAGAGTTCGATAGAGTTGGGTTTCCCTCGGACAATTGGCATGATAGTCTGTCAACAAGTCTTCAGTCCGAACACGACGCGTCAGTAGTATTACGGGTCTGTTTTGCACCTGCGAAGAGGCGATGTCCCGTCGGCAGACAGGCGAATTGGTACAGATCCCCACGGACGACCGCACCGGCCAAGGTCGCGGGCGTGACTAGGGACGAAAGCGTCGCTTCGCTGAGGACCGCCCGACGAGGCCAGCAAGCGACGCCTGGAGTCACACGAAGACCTGCTCAGAGTCCCGTCAGCGTCCTATAAGGCCTATCGACTCCACAAAGTAGACCTGCCTCACCGGCCGTACTGAAACCAAAGTGCCAACGTGCTCC
Source organism: Dichomitus squalens LYAD-421 SS1 (assembly GCF_000275845.1). Taxonomy (NCBI): domain Eukaryota; kingdom Fungi; phylum Basidiomycota; class Agaricomycetes; order Polyporales; family Polyporaceae; genus Dichomitus; species Dichomitus squalens. The sequence continues at coordinate 539,066 of NW_006766888.1, forward strand.
CTCACTTTGTCGCTGTCCTCCCGGTCGTCGCCGCCCTTGCTGTTGACAACGAGCCTACAGCCACTGCCACCATAACCGCGCCCGGCCCCCTGAAGGGCACGACCTCATGTACAATGACGACGTTTAGTGCTAGAACGGGCTTCATACATACGCTTTTGACGTCATTTGAACATATGCGGCTTGCGTAGCTGACGCTTCCCGCTGCGGTAGGCGATCCCGTCACCTCCGATTATTCGGTGTCCTTAGCTTTGTCATTGTCGTTCGGGGCGTCGACGTCGTGTTCGGGCTCACTTCCTCGCTCCACAACGTCCTCAGCCTCCAGACCGGCAAGCGATCCGAGCAGGCAGTAAGCTGCAACGACAACGGCTTCGTCAGTGTCTACCCTCTTGTGAGTTCAAATATCGGCCATACCATCGATGCTGTGTCGGCAATTTGAATTTACGGCATCTGGCCGTTTGTACGCCTATAAGTTTCCATAGCTTACTGTATATCTGCTCAGTGCGAGAGAGTGCTTGGCCATTATGGATCTGCATGCATTCTGACACCCCCCATTCCACCCCATCTGTAGATAGCTCATAGAAGCTCTGGCAAGGGATTTCCACGAGCCCTGCCTGGGATTGTATCAGTGGTCCTCTTCCGTACAGTTCAAAATAGGCGAACCAGTCACTTCGACGGTCAGAAGCCTTCTTGAGCCACAAATCCCCTGCGCATCAATGCGCTCATCGCGCCTATGTGCATAGCTTGCAATCGAAAGCGAGAATGGACATGATGTGACGATACATGATACGAACTAGTCCATACGACCCTTGAGCGTGCGCTTGATAACCTTGTCTTTCGTCCTGAGGACCCATTGTCAGTACTCCATTCCCACCGCAGCAATCGCAGAGCCCGAAGCCGAGGTAGAGCCACTCACAGAACGTACACCTCCGCCCCCCAACCCGAGTACGCGTCCCGGTCGACCGCGTTCAGCAGCGTCTGCGAGATCGTCTCGAACAAGTCCTCCGGCTCCAGGTCCGGCTCCCACAGGCCCTCCGCCACACCGAACAGCTTGGTGCTCGCGGTGCCCGCGACGACGAAGTCCTTCGCAAAGTTCAGGCAGCCGATGAGGTCCGTCGCGGCGATGTACGGCTTGTAGCTGCCGTCGTGCGTCTTCTGAAGCCCGGCCATGACGGGCTCGATGAACCAGGGGCCGAAGCGGCGCTCGTAGAGGGTGGAGGAGACGAGGTGGGCGAAGGTCTCGGGCTCGATCTCGCGTTCCTCCTTGATGGTGAACATGTTTACACGGTAGCGGAACGTCTCCTTCCTGTGGAGGGGTTCATTCGTTGATCAGGGAGCACTTGGAAGACGAATAGCAAGATGACGAACAATGTTGTTACATCTGTCGCAAGTCCGGGAAGACCCAAGAATATTCGGTTGGTCATGGGGAAGATCTAGTGAACGCAAGATATTTGCAGGAGTGAGTCGTCCGAGTCATACACAGGACTGAAGAAGCGCACCTTCTGAAAGTTGGAGGAGATGCCCAGCGCCTGATTTCCTAGTCGCAGATCGGAGGCAATGGCGACACAGTCCTTCCCCACCATGGCGATCACGGAGCCACCGTTATATTCCATAATCGACTGCGATGGAAGCCCTTCAGTGAATGCTCTTGAGTCAGTCCCTCAGCTTACTGACCATGTTGGGCGGGTGTTACGTGGGTAAGAGCTGGGGAAGTGGGCGGAAAGGAGGAAAGGATGGAAAGGAACGCGTAAGTGAGGCTGCTCGAATGCTTCCTCCATGGACGCGTACGCCGAACGCGTCAGTCGGTCACGCCTCGTCACGCTCGTTACGCGTCCCATTGACGGCTGTCGCGCCGGCCACCCGGACGCTCGAAATCTCGCCTCCCGCTTCCCCACCTTGCAGACGATGGTTTACTGCGTGGGTCGGAGATATCGTACCAATATCTCTTTCGATTCATATCGATCGCAAATGCGACCTGCATTCTGCTACTGCTCAGTTATCACTCAGCTTCCCGCGCGACAACTTCGACTAGTATGTCTGATCCATCGTAGTACCTCAATGCATAAGTAGGCACTCTCCTATGACCAAGTGCGATCCGATGCGATTCCTCCGAGATTTACTCCTACAAACTACATGCAATGCATTCGCTGCTACTGATGTGCCCCAAACAGAGACATATTCGCTCCTCAATCCTTGTTGAGCTCCGCCTGGCGAGCCCTCAACTGCTCTCTGCTCTGAAACATGAGCTCTGTCAGCAAGAAGACAATAGCACCTGGGCGAAATGCCAACTACCTGGGGCGGCGGGAGATTGTTCGCGATGTGCGCGGGTGGGATGTAAGGATCCCGCGCATGAAATGCGCCGTACTCGGGGTTGCTGTTCAGGCCACCTCCGGGCTGAGGGGGCTCAAGATCGCGAGGATCGTTCGTTTTCTGTAGACGTGTCCGTATGAGATAATCTATTGACTAGTGATGAACAAGGCGAATTGCTTACAGCAGGGTGGGGCTGGATGCTGTAGGTGGGCTGACTGCCCTGGGTTGGGGCAGAATCAGAGTTGGTATTGCCCTTGCCGGTGGTCTTCTGCTTAATTTTGTTGACGACGGAGGACATGGTGTTTGTACGGTGGAGTAGATAGGTATGTGGTACGAGGTATCTGAGGGTGAGAGTTCTGAGATTGGTGAGGCAAGCCACCGTGGAGAGGAGCCTCTTATATGGCTCAGCCGCAGCCGCAGCGCAGCCCCTCGGCCGGGGGATGACGATCGAATGGGGCCAGCTGGAGGAGTGGCTGTGGCTGCGCGGGGTCTTTGTCATGACGTCTTCGCTCCTGCAGTCGGTATGTAGTGGCCGGTACTGCCACTTCAACAAGACCGTCTCGCTGACTCCATTGATCTCATGGGACTGCGGCTCGCCATAGAACAACCTCCAAGCTCGATAACGAGCATGGCGCACGCATCAATGGGTCAATAACGATAATGTTTAGACAAGCCGGTTTGGAATTCGTATACAGGCTGCTCAGGGAATAGATACCGTACAAGCGACGTGATAGAAAGTACAACGGGCACAACCGTTTGTTTACTTCGACAGCATCATCTGCAGGCCCAGAAGTCAGATCTAAAGCGGAGCAACGCGATAATATAGCCCATACCTTCACGAACTCTGGAAACGACTAGTCAGACACCGGCAATCGACTTCGACAGATGAGATGAGAAGCGACTCACCCTCGTAGTTGATCTGACCGTCGCCATCAACGTCAGCTTCACGAATCATCTCGTCAACCTCGTGGTCAGAGAGCTTCTCCCCTGTCGACCCCAAGCGAAGACAGTCGCAATCAGTCAGCCGATGTCCCAAAAGACGGACAGAATACAGAATGCATGCGCACCGAGGTTGGTCATGACATGCCGGAGTTCCGCCGCGGAGATGTAGCCGTTGCCGTCCTTGTCGAAGACCTTGAACGCCTCCTTGATCTCCTCCTCGGAGTCCGTGTCGCGCATCTTGCGGGCCATCATCGTCAGGAACTCAGGGAAGTCGATCGTGCCGTTCCCGTCCGCGTCGACCTCGTTGATCATGTCCTGCAGCTCAGCCTCGGTCGGGTTCTGCCCGAGGGAGCGCATGACCGTCCCGAGCTCCTTCGTCGTGATCGTGCCATCGCCATCTGTGTGCGCACACAGGGCAGGTCGTCAGTCAGCGTCCGATACCTGGAGTAGAGCGTCCGAGGAGCATGACGTCGGGTTGCGGGAAGCGGAGCGTAAATAGGTCCAGATACGAGATTATGTGGGAATGTGGATAACGGGCAAAGGGTTGTTGGCAGAGGAAAGATGACGAGCGTTGCTAGGTCTGGTGACTGATGGACGCGCGCACTCACCCTTGTCGAAGAGGGAGAACGCCTCCTTGAACTCTAGAGGGGGGCATCCCGAGGGTCAGTACCGTGCTCGTGTGTCCGGGCGTGCATGCAGCCCAGCAGTGGACGATCTGCATACCAGAGATCTGCTCTATGAGAAGGAGTCAGCAAACGCCGCTCTTGGGGACTCTCACGAGGATAAGGATCACTCACCCTCAGACTGTACGTCGTCGCACAAACGCGAATGTCCCGTTAGTGGTCCTTCCGCCGATCGCGCAGACGTTGTATCGACTCACCAGTTGATCGGCCATGATGGATATAGGGCGTAAAGGAAAGAATGCGGTGGATTGGAGGAAGAGTTCGGGTTATGAGGTGCAGGGGACGACGGCGGTGCTTAAAGAGCGTACAGGATGCAATCCATGGTCCCAACGATCTCTCGGCAATCGCCAGGCCGCTCCAGCGCCTGCACCGGTTGGGTCTTATCTCCCTTCAGCCACAACGCTGTGTGGTACACGAAGGCATGCATTGCATTCGCGCTATATGGAGACCCAGAAGTATCCACTTCGGTCCTATGGGCACTGCAAGGAACGCGATCCAGTGTAAAGCGAGAATACTTATAAGTACGATACAAACGTGCCCGCAAGCGCCTTTCCAGATTCCGGGGCAATGTGGAAAGCAACGAAACGGGCATTACTAGTCCCATTCATCCTCGTCTTCATCGTCCTCATCGTCATCGCTATCCCTCATCCTCTTGTTACGATCCAGAAGCGCTGCCGCGAGCGCAGCGGTAAGATCCCCGCCTCCGCCTCCACCACCAGACGCCGCCGGCTCTTCAGGCGGAGGCGGAGATCGCGCCGGGGGCGGCGAGGTGGTATCGCGTCTCTTGAGAATATGAGTGCCGGCACCGCGAATAGACTCCAACAGAGCGTCACGTCCAGGCGGAGACGCCGGCAAATCCGCTAAAGCACTTGGTCCTCCCCCTGCAGGAGGTGGAGGCGGCGGTGGAGGTGGGGGGGCACCTCCCCCAGTAGGAGGCGGAGGTGGGGGCGGAGGTGGGGGCGGAGCCCCGCCACCCACAGGAGGTGGGGGTGGTGGGGGTGGTGGGGTAGGGGGAGGTGGCGCGCCTCCTGAGGCAGAAGGCGGTGGTGGTGGCGGAGGCGGAGGCGGAGGCGGAGGCGGCACTGCACCGCCTGCACGACCAGGAGGAGGCGGGGGTGGGGGAGGTGCAGCAGAGGGCCGCGCGGGTGGGGCTGGAGGTGGGGGCGGTCCACTCTTCGGACGAGCAGGGGGCGCAGGAGGCGGTACCGGAGCAGCGCGAACAGGAGGTGCGGGGGGCGGCGACGGCTGTCGGGGCGCGGGTGGCGGAACGCTGCGAGGCGGAGGGCGGGATGGAGGCGCAGGCGGAGGCGAAGGGGGCGACGGCTCCGGGGCGTGGGCTGTGCGTCGAGGAGCAGGTGGTGGAGGCGGCTTCTTCTTCGCAGAGCCGGGAGCAGCGGCATTCTTTGCCTCTGATTTCTGCGCGTCACGCACGAAGTCCTTTATGAAGTCCATGTTCTGCTCTAGCACTTCGCGAGACACGCCTTGCCCTTCGAGGTTCGATAAGAATGCCTCCCATGAAGGATCCACGTTTGTGGAAGTGAACCCCTTCTCCGAGTCGTAGCCCATGTGCGCAACATGCTTGAATGAACCCGCGGTGGGGCCGGAGATCATCGACTTGTCGATTTTGCCCTTGCCCGGTTTCGACCCCTTCTTCTTGGTCGTACCAGACTTAGATTTGACTGATACTCGTGATCAGGGACAGAAGTGGTAGAAGCAGGGGGTCCATACCTGTCCCACTCTTTCTCGTCGTCACCTTCTTGTAAAACGTTTTGGCCTCGCTCTCATCGGAGAACACGATACCTATCATGCATTCCTTTCGTGATCCATGCACATCAGTACGCGAGCATGCTGCATCAATGAATACTGCGCGCCACTCACGTCTCCAGCGAAAGAATGGAAGAACGGCCTATCCTGAAAGTACTCGAACCCCTCATAGAGCTCATGTTCCCAGATGATACCGCGTGTGCCGGTGAGATCCACGAGCTTGAGGTTGTACACGCCCTGCTGGTCCCTCACGAAGGCAAGCGCACCCTGGAGCCCAGTATACGACCACTCATTAGGGTTCGGGTGAGCGTAATATATGCGAGCGAGCGCCGCTGTGAGGATCTTGTTGGCCGGGGAATTAACGGCAGCCTTGACTTTCGTCTTCTCATCGTTGGATAGCGTTGATTGAGCAGGCATGGCGTAAGGGGCGATATGAAGGGTAGTGAGATGTGTAAGGGGAAGCTCTGGTATAAGGAGCGCATAAGGAGCGCAGACGGACTGCGCTCCTTGTCACTGCACAGGACCAAGTTGCAGATGTCAGACCCGCAGCAGTGACGCGCGGATGGGAAACGCCTGTGATAACTTAAATAACCTCTCGGGCATCTTATCTCAAAATCCCTTTTCGCCGCCCTTCACCTCTTCGTACCAGCTCGAGCTGGTTCACTCCCTCAAACGGCGGAAGAACGATAGCAGGCTGTCTCAAATGCATTCAGACTTGTCTGGACAGGTGCACTACAGTGAGGGCGACCGTATGCAGCGATGCGCCGAGTGGGACTTCGCTTGCAGACCCATGCGTGTGATATGCAAGAAAGCACGTTCTAGAATACACATACACAGCGAAAGCGAGAGAGCCAGCCAGACAGCGACAGCGACAGCGGTTGTGCAGCACCAGTGGTACATAGGACTGATAGCGAATCACAGCAAAGTGAATGCAGTCATGAGCTTAGGCTTTTGACGAACTCCAAGGCGAGCTTGGGGCTTTTCATCCACAGTTCCATCAGCGACTTTGAGCCCTATGATGTTGGATGAGCGAACGTACCTGTCGGCGGGCTTCACAGGAATCTTCTTATCGAGTAGCTTGCCGCCCTTTTCAAAGATGAAGTGACTCCGCTTCGTCTTGCCTCCCTCCCCCGCGCCCAGAGCGGTGATGAGCACGCGCTTCGGGTCAGACAGTAATGGATAAGGCAGGTTTTTCTATACGGTGGCACCTCTCTCAAAAAAACAGGTACAAGAGGGAGCCCAATGACCAGCTGACCTTGGTCTGCCACTTTGTTTGAGCAGCAGGCTTGTCCGCGCTCAAGCAGTACACGTCGAAGCCCGACGACGTGAAGTCAGGGTATATATCGCGGAATCCGCAAGCCTGTTGTGTGCAACCAGCTGGATAGCATTTGCGAGGCATGTGGGATTAAATCACCAGTATGCCCTCCTCAAGTGGTTAACGTACGGGTATCAGCCTTAGGCACCAGGAAGACCACGATGCCCTTCTCAGCGGCCAGAGTGGCCACGTCCACGTCTTCATCCTTCTCGTTTTTCAGCGTGTAAGAAGGCAAGACGTCCCCGATATCAATGGGCTGGAGAGCCGTATTTTCTTGAATGTGCCCCAGAGCACTGTCAGCAGGAGGCGTTTGCGTAGTACACACGAGAAAATCACCTTCCGGCGCATCCTCACCGCCCTCTTCCTCGGCAGGCTTCTCAGCCTTGCTCTGCAATCCATGAACACGTTAACACATCTTCCACCCTCTCAAAAAGCCCCAGAAGTGTGAGATCAGCTGCAAACTCACCTTCTTTACGGCGGGCGCGTCCTCCCCGCCCTCGTCGTCCTCAGCATGGGCGGTCCTTTTCTTCGTCTTCGGCGCCGCAGCCTTCTTCGCCGGCTTCTCGACAGGCTCCAGCTTGGGCTGGGCAGAGATCCGCGAGGACCTCCTCGCGGGCTCAACTGTCTCCGTGGATGCCTTCGCGCGCGGGGCCATTCCGTCGGACTTGGGTGGAGACGGTCGTGGTGGTGCGAAAGAAAGCTGGGGGGTGCCTGGGTATCGTCTAAATGGCCCAACGGCCTCGGTAGTCCCCCGTTGATTACATACCGGCCATGGTTAGCGTGCTTCGCGCCTTGCGCCGTTACCTGGACCCCGTGAACATCTGCTGACGCCATGTGGCTGATAACTCGTGTGTCTGGCACAGGCGCATCGAGATTGTATGTCGGGTAGATGAAGGGAGTCTCAGTGAAGCCGAGGCGCGAGTATCGTGCCACAGCCAACTTCTTGAGGTTCTCGTCTACTACCCGTGTTATTCTATCTCTCAAGCTGCCCTAATGGCAGCACCGTCGATCACACCGTGTACTTCTGTTGTGTACGTACGATTTCTTCGAGGGAAAGAACGTTGGTATTCCACGATAGCGAGCTATATATTAATAACTACAATCTGCAGGTACAACAGGCACGGCGGAGTAGACAACACATCGACGCCGGGGCTGCTGCAGGAAGCAGACATGGTAATCTATGGTAGGATGTAGAGATCGCATCATGTGAGACATATGCAAATGTGTCCGGAAAGATGCTGGGGAATCTTGAGTCCTCGCGTATCCAACAGTGTAGGTGCGTGAATGTTCATGTGGACTAGCGAGCACGTGTCAACACAATCCAATGTCCTATCAGACCGCGTCAGCTTCCGAAAGCTCTGCTCAAAGTTGACAGTCCTCACCTTCACGTAGTTGGTTCAGGAGCCTCCTGGATGGAGCTAGATATGGAACTGGTAGATGACCTGCGACCGAGAAGAGGCAGCTTTGCTGCTGATGGCGAGATTGGGCTTGCCGTGACGGAACCAGGCAGACTGCGTGCGTTGTCAACAGGCGACACGACGCTCTGGCCGTCTATCGAGGGCGTCGACGATGACGAGCGCGAACGACGGATGTACGGCCGCGGTGGAGGCTTCTTCGGTTCCTCAAGTGGTGAGATGGGCTTGTCGAGAGGCGGAGGAACCTCGGCACCGTATTCGTCCACCATTCGAGGAGGTGGCCGTTCCACCATAGCCTCCAGCAGCTGTGTGCAATCGTTGTCATGAGCGTCACCCCGAAGGTCGACGATTCGATCAAGCGCACCTCCTTCCTGAGTTCCTCACTATCGTACTCGCCTTCCATATCTTCAGTCGTTAGGAGTACAGCTCCTTTTCTGAAGACCTCCCCCTCCTCTTCTACCAGCCTCCTCGAGCTGCCAAAGTGGTGAGCAAGCACGCTCAAGGTGAACTTAGTGATGCTTACAGGTCCGTCGGAGACACAAGTTCCTCAGGATCCGCCGTCAGTGGGGGCGTCCCCCCCTCTTCGTCGTCCGACTCCGTGATCAAGAACGTTGGACTAAGGACGCTTTCCACCGGCTCCGGTTCTGGCTCGGCTCTACGCTTACCCTTGTCGAGACGCGGTGTGATAGGCTCGTCATCAGACGGCGGCTCGAGCTCCTGTGCACTCGAGGCGCTTCCCTCTGGTGTGTGACCGGTATGGCCGTTGCCCACAGCGTCGCCGTTGCTAGGCTGAATCTCGACTCCCTGAAGCTTGAGGCCTTCAGGCTTGGGCTCCAGTCGGCCGAGGAGATTCATCAGCTCGTCGTTCAATGTGAGCAAGGACTCGAGTCGAGCGGAATCCGTCGTCCTCTCAATCGCGGACACGATGGACCTCATCATCTCCCGAGTCGTCTGCAGTAGCTCGGCATCAGGGCCTTCGATCGACAACAGAGGCGCGGACGACGACGAAGACGATGGTGTACGGGCGAGTAGGTCTTCGAGCTCGGTCTTCCGCGTACGAGCCTGAAGCACAAGGTCGGCCTCGGTCTGTTCCGTGGGAGGGGAAGGGATGTCAGTCGGGTCCCGGGAACTGAGGAGGGAAGAGGTGTCAATCTGCCCCTCAACCTTTTTCTTGTCGTCCTCGCGAATGGATTTCGCCAGCTCGCTCTGCTCGAGCATACCCCAGACGCCCTTGGCCTCGCCTCTCCCCCCCGTCCCAGCTTGAGAGGCCTTCTCAGCCTCCTCAGTGTTCCGTACGCACGACTCGAGGATGTCGCGACACATTCTGGCCTTTGCTATCAGTATTGCCCAGGGCGTCAATATCGCTGCACTGCTCACCTGGCCATTCCTTCGTCTCCTGGAGGTATGTTCAGATCCAAGCACCGCATCACGTGGTTGGCCCTAAGGCCTGAGCTCAGAGCCATAACACCCGCGAGGTCCAGGTTGTTCATCGTGAGGTCCAAATGCAGCAATGAAGCAGACTCCGGCAAGAACTCTGCCAACGCGATGGCACCTGCGGACGTCATTGACGTTGAGGAAAGGAATAATCGCTTGAGCGCGTTGTTGAGAGTGAACGCTGTTCTGAGGGATTGGATCTGGGAAAAGTTATGAGAAACGAAGAGGAATATCGTCCGTGCAACTCACCCCCTCCAAGCCCGGGCCACAACAAGGGTTCTTACTCAAATCTAGCGTCTCCAAGCAAGAATTGTATTTCTATACGAAAGGACCGCATGAGCTCGGACGGATGAAATAGCGGGGTGTGAAATTGACGCACCAACGCCTCAGCAACCGCAACAAGACCCTGAACATCGAGTTTGTTCTCGCTCAGATTGAGCACCTTGAGGGTCCGATTGCGCTTCAAAACTTGAGCAATGTAAGTGATGCCGGTTCTGATGTCATTGCCCTTCAGGTCAAGCGTTTGCAGCGCGCCAAGCCTCGGCAGATTGTCCAAAGCTCGGACTTGCTCGAGAAGTGCTGCGCTTGGTCCATGTTTCAGTGGAGCCTCAAGCGTCCGCCCGTTAGTACTCGCCGGATGCGATGGTGGCGGAGGCACCGGATGCCGCGCGATGACACCACCCTGGGCAGAAGATGCGATGATGGGTATTGGCTTTCCGGAGGGCGATAAAGGGTTCGTGTTGCCGGGAGTAGGCACGGCGGCGGCGGCTCCGCGTCGGGCTCGAGGTATATATGGAGTGTACGTGGTTTGTGGGGCAGTCGCCGGATGTCGAGGTGGAGGCAAGATGGGGCCAGGCTTGGGAGGTGCGGCGGGCGTTCCGTTGGGGATTGTTAGCCCAGGGAGCGAGCGCGTCTGAGTTGTTGGTGTCGGCGGAGGAGAGTTGAACGGAGAGAAGCTGGATGTAGATGTCGCTGGTGAGGGCGGAGTTGAACCATTTTCATTCGTAGAGGGAAACCGATCGGGATAGTCCTTGATCATAAGAGCGATTGCGACGGCACCTGTCGCACTAATACGGTTGTGTCGTAGGGAGATGTTTCGCAGAGACGACTTTCGCACGGAATGCGCTGGGCGGGGGATTTAGTAGACGCGAAATTCCCGTTAGGAACAAACTCACCCAGCGCATCCAGTGCTTGCGGTTTGAGTTGACAGTCATCCAGACGTAATGAAACCAGACCAGGAGTAGGCGCTTCCGGCAGCGCCGCGGCGATATACTCGATGGACTTCTTGTCCAATGCATTCTGTGATAGATCCAAGAATTGCAAAGTCTTGGCCTGCACGCAGGATGAGCTGAAATGATGCATGAGGACCGGTACATTGCGCACCTTGGTGACATATGCGCCAATAAGTCGGAATGCAGGCGCCTTCAGTCGTCTATTCGAAGAGACAGACAAGAAGGTGAGCGTGCCAGGAATGAGCAACGAGTGGAGGATTGGTTTCAGAATCTATGGTACAACACCGTCAAGGCAAGCTGCGCCAGACGGATCACAAGCATTCACTCACGATGTCGTCCAAGTCGCATTCCTTGAATACCAACTTGCGTAGCCCCCATTCGATGGTGAACACGTCAGACAACACCGACGCGACGCCAAGGTTGAGTTGAATGCCCGAGAAGTCGATTGTGCGTGGGTGTGTGCTAGCAGCGCGCTGAGGAATGATGCACGGTGGTTAGGTGACGCTGTAGCAGGACGTACAGATACATACTTTGAATGCCGCGGAGATAGCAGGGTCGGGTGCCTCTTCCCGACCGACGCAGCACTCCCGGTAGAACGCTTCCACCTTCTCCATAGTCCACCAATCGTCGCCCTGGGACGAGTCGGTGGAGATGCTGTTCCCTCGAACGATACGTTTTCTCCGTTCAAGTTCACGTTCCTCAATGGACTTCTTCTCCTCCTTGAGCGTCGGAGTTGACGGAGGGTTCGCCGCCAGGATGGGGTAAACCGTTGTCATCTCGGGAAGTATGAAATGTGCCCGTTTCAGTGTGCTGGTCTCATCGTTGGTCGCGGAGGGCTGTTGGGTCTGAGTCGGGAGGAGCTTGGAGAGTCGCGCGAGGGAAAAGAACGACTGTTGGGGAGGCGGAGGGCGCTTCAAGATCGACTTGCCAGGGGTCGGAATAGTCACTGCGGAGGACGACGCTGATGGCGACAACATAGCTGCATCTCAGACGATGAAGGGCGACGTGCTGGGGGTCGAGAACGATGAGGCGAGCGACGACCGATTGGCGGAAAGAGTGATCTGACCCGCCATACTGATTTGATCAAGCTCATTACTCTAGTAAGTGGGGCAATTTAGCTAGGGCTTAGTCCAGATAACAAACTATCAAGGGCAATCAAAAATACAATTAATAGGAAGTCTATCCGGGGCTAACAGTGTGATTCAGACCCATTTTTACGGACCGTATCACCCAATTAGACGATTCATGTGAACTGAATCCACGTGGTGCGGCTTCTTCCAGGTACATTCAGGCTTCCCGATCCATGCAGCTCGACTCAACGCCACACGTCGATGATGGTCCTCTTTCACCGGCATGCAACCTGGTGAGTGCAGTAGGCGTCGTATCTTGCACACGACATCCCGTTAATGATGCGGTATTCTACAGAACTGATCGTGCTTTGCGTTGTGATGTGAATCAGCAGCGCGCCCTGCGCGCACATTTCCTGTGCAATCTATTTGTCTTGTCTCTTGGGAGCTCAACCTATCTCTGCGGGAATGGATACTGTGACTATGGTATCCTGTACATACAGAATGTTATAATATGCTCATAGACAAAGTAGCAGCAGATGAACTTACTTTGTTGCACTGGGAGCCTTGCATCACCACGACTGACTATGCCGGGGCTCCTAGCTTCATAGCTTCCGTCTCTGGCCCATGAATGGCGCAAATGAGGCTGTTCCGAGCACGCGCATGACCCTGAAGACATGCGTTGCCTCGTTTGGTGCACACAGGCTCGTCAAGGCCAGTGAAGCTATGTGCCAGGGGCGTCATCAACTGAGTTCCTGCTGGTGGCTGCCCTTTGGGCCATCCTCGCTGCCGGTCCATCGGGATTGTCCACATTCCTAGGTCCACTTGCCATGATCATACCCGACTCCAATTGCAGCCCCAAGTCATGGTGTACCCAAGTAACACCGGACGTCCGGAAACCGGTGGTCTACTCCCCGACCCATAAAGCCAATGTCGAGTCCGCCCCCGGCTACTCCGGCATTCTAGCGCGACTATCTAAATAGATGATGATATCGCACCACCGCTTAGCCCATCCCTTGTTCTGTAGAACACTCGTGGTGTATGGTCGTCCGGTGCTGCAGCGTGGTCCGATGCATCACGGAGAAGATAGACTGAAATACGTCATTACATAGAATACTTGTTCAAATGATATCAATAGCGAAGGAGACCGGGGTCTCGTGGTCCTGCCACGACGGTGAGGGTAGTAAACAACGACAGCGGTAAGATACGGATACATACGACTAAGATGAGCAGTACAAGAGATTAGAAGACATCCATAAATTCGCGGCAGCGAGTGTACAACCTCGCCCATCGACCTCCGTTCCATTCCCGTATCCGGGCCCAACAGTCGTGTGGAGACACTTTTTCGACCCATATCCTATCGAGAAGTGAGCTCAGCCCCCTGTTGCTATAGTCCAACCACTCACAGAACGGAGCATAGGGCAAAATCGCCATAGGAAACATCGCGGCCCATCGCCACAGCGCCGTTGCCATCCGACGTGTTTTTGTCGAGTATTCCAGCTAGGAAGTCGAATTGTTCTCTGACGGCATTCCACGCCTGCTCGCGTTGAGGACCAACCATGGCGGTCGGCGGAGGAGTGGGTGCCGCTCCGCGGCTGAAATGCGCCTGGGTGCGCTCGGGGAGACGCTGATGGGTGAGGGGAACGAGAATAGGAAGGAGGGGCTTGACGAAGACGTCCTGAATGTAGTGGACGAATAGCGCTTGCAGGGCCCGAGAGCCCTCTGGGAACACCGGTCTCGCAGGGTACGCCGTCTCGAGGTAATCAGCGATTGTGTTGGGGTTTGAGAGCACGACCGGCGCGCTCATGGACCGCAGGGGGTCGATAATTACGGGTAGTGTGTAGACCGGACGTCCGTCCGACCTGTACGACGTTGGTTGCGCCCCTATCATACGCAAAGTTGCCTCGATTTCCGATAATTCAATCCATACTGTACGATACGGGAGACGTTTGTAGTTGAGGATGAACCTGAGGTGAGAATAGCCGTTGGTGTCAGCATGCACAGATGGGACGTTGCGCTGAGATGGCTCACCGTATGCGCCAAATATTAGGGGCCCAGGGCTGTGGAATAGTAGAGTGTATATCGTATAGAGTAATCACAGACTGAGACATTGCGATGTGCGGATGGCAGCATTGTCGCCCACCCTGCCCAGTTATATCATGCAGGAGACAGCTCCGCGCGCAGTAGCGCGGGTGTGTCAAGCACGAACGGTCGAGACGAAGACTGATTGCGGCGCGACGTCGCTTTCTCCGGAAGAAGTGCTACAAAGCGAGGGGATCAGGACTCGCTGCGGGGTCAGAGGCTCCGGACGATGTCTACGGTTCGTGGGCAAGTCCGGAGATGGCCTCCACGATACGTCAGTAGCCTCCGTATCTCAGCAACAAGGACAGAACACAGAATGTATCTCAGTATATGGTTCCGAGATGGTCTCGAGCCTAAGATACTCTTCTAGATCCAGGGACAGCCTTCCTAGATCCGAACAGGAAGGCTCGAAACGTTACTAGTCGAGCCGCAAGTGTCCCAGGATGGAGAGGTCGCACAGCCTCTGCCACGTATGCTCGACACAAAAGCCTGGATATGTCGTTGGAATTCAAGGCGGCCGACGCGAAAAGACAGCTGAAAACGATTGAATGGCAGAGAATGGTTAAGCGGGCCGTCAAAGAGCACAGCTCGTGCCGAAGTGGGACACTTGTCTGCCAGGTCACACTCTCCCACGCCCCTCATTAGTCTATGTACCGCCTCCACACAGGTTCGTTTTCCAGACTGCAGCTGGAGACACGGTAAGTGCTGATAGAATTTCTCTATGCATGTCTTCTGACTGCCTCATAAGCTATGTAGCATGTTTAGGAGGACGTGCCTCGACAGAGGCCACTCTTTCCTGGACGAACATCGTCGGACTTTACGACAGTGCGAAAGCCAAAAGTGAACCTTCGCCGGGGACCCTCTTTCCCCTCGAGAAAAAATGCCCCAGTGGACCCTAAGCCTCCGGCGGTACGCTTCCGGGCGCATCTCCGATGAACGCTGGCCGGAGCAGAACAAAACGGGACGTGTGCGCCGGCAGACACTCGGTCCATTGGCTTCCGGGGCTGTCCCTATCACCTATCACTTCTTTGGAGCCCGCTGAAGTCTCTCTTGATTGATCTCTCTGAATCGGACATGTGCTGCATCCGTACCTGAGCCTCAAGACAACTCTGTCGTTCTTCTTCTGCAACGTTATCGCACACGTCAGACCCGATCTACAGGGGTAGACAGAAATACGAAGGTGTCCGCTTCTTGGCTCGCGGCTTCTGTGGACTAAGGCGTCTGCGCTACAAGGCTGCGGTCGTGACACGCCCGAGTCATCTCTGCAGACATTGCAAGCAACATGACTTCTATGTCTTCCGAGCAGCTTCCGCGGCTACATAGCCCGACCGTCCTCGAGGCCTACTTCCCCCTCGTCAGAATAGGTCATTGGGCGCGGTGCCTTTCCATTGGTCCGCAACCAGGGCACTCAACATGTGAGTTCCGCGAGTCTTCACTCATTTCGGTCATCACCGGAGCCCTTGTTCTACGGTGATCGTTGTCGTCACGGCGAAAACCACAAGTTTTCTCCGGTACTCCTTGTTTCAGTATCACTGGTGTCCAGAGACCACTCAATCTATAACGTAGAGGGTACGTCCATCAGCCAAATGTCTAATTTTTCTACAGTGACATTGACCTGCGTCAGCACAGCGTCGACGCCCGGAAGCCTCAAGGCGCACCAAGGGGCTCCGGGCGGTGGGGAAGACCCTTGATCTAATCGTGACGTCCTGGGCAGCATGCTCACCACTCGCGTGTGTATGCCTTAGCGAGCTATCGACGCTGAGGACGAGTGTCTTCTTGACCGGATACGGCATGACAACACGGACATACCGCTCTAGAAAGTTAATGAACAATCCACGCGCCCAGACCCATATGGAGCCTGTGGTCGTTGCTGTGTTCGATAGGAAGCTCGCGGACCGAAAGCACCAATACGTAGTGATTACCTCCTGGGCGCCGTCTGCTATCATCGGGCGGAGCTTCGGTCAGGACGCAACATCACAACGCCCGACGTCGCTCGCTTCGATTTCTTCGAGTTGCAGGGCGATACTCTCTGTGGCCCCTAATTCAAGGACAAGAAAGCGAGTGCCATGATTGTAACGAACAGAAGCTCAAAGCAGTTCTGGGTTGCTAGGTGTACTAACAGGCCGGGACATCACGCTGTTTCAAGAAGTATCGCTCGAATTCGTATCTTGACACTCCATTCTGGTTGTCGCTGGCGTCTGACTAATGTGGTCCCATATCACTAGCCACTCTTCACGCCATCCAGGACGCTCCACTTTACTACACCCGAGGCCGTTAGCGTGTTGGGGACGACTCTGCCACACGAGAGGGGCGCAATCCTTTCGCAAAATCGATAGGGTGCTTTGAAGGACCGAGCCGACTCACTGCCGCATACTGATGCCAGGTTCCCCGACACCTTATCCCGCTAGTACAAATCCCGAGGTCCCGCAATGATCCCCTTCAAATCTGCACCGCCGTCGGTCGTCCCGGTGGTACTCACCATCTTCAGCTTAACCTTCGATGCTGCCGGATCAATGGACCGCCTTGCATGTCGGACCCCACGGATCGTAGATTCTGTGGGCTGACCGCAGCTCCAACTCTATCTCAGCGAGGTATGCTGATATCTTGCGCCGTAACCACTGGCATATTGATTCTTCATTTCAGGGGGGTTCAGATCGTAATGTTCGACGTGCTTCTCCGAATATCCGACGCACAGTTTCTCACTTCACTACAGATTCCGAAACACCTCCACGAACGTCTGCGTATGTGGGCCCATTCTTCATGACTACGCGCTGCATATATCCGCTGTGCGGTCCCGTGCAGCCATAGGATGCCTAATATACCCGAGAGCCCCGGGTCCTACGCGCAGGCATATGGGAGGATACATATGAGGCTCTCCGTCGGGACGCGCACGTTTGTCACTTTGCACACGTCCTAGCGCGGCGTCTGTGGTGTCATGCGCGGTTTTTGTACAGGATGAGTAGTGCTGTCAGGTGCGGGGTACAAAATAGGTATGTCTTTCAGCGCGTCGTGTCCGGCATCTCACACCCGCCGTCCGCGCGAACGCCGTGCAGCCCCCGATGGCAGTCGATCCCATGGTTCCCTTGCCGGACGGTTTCCAGCTGCCAGTACGGAGGAGAGCCTGTTGTGCCCTTTCTCAGCTTGCTTTGTGAGGGCGTACCTGCTTCGTGTGTCCCACTCCCGTGCGCCGTAACTTTCCCCAGCGAGCCGAGAGAGCTTGGCGGTCGGAGCACGGCGCTGCAAGTCGACTGCCTCACAACTGTCCATGTAATCCATGCTTCGCACTTCATTATCTTGCCGGATGGATTAACTTTGGCCGCCAGCGGGGTATGTGCCGACGGAGACACCACGGCCGACGTCAGAGGGGGCGCATTGGCGGCGCCGCGCGAGCCGGGCCGGAGCTGGCAGCGAGAGACGCCGGATCGCGATGAGATCACGTCCAAGCTCACTCAGCCCACGAGTGGGAGCATACTTGAACGCGACACTCTGCACCTTTCTTGCGTAGCAACCACCACCATCTCCATATCATCATGACCACCTCCCTCGACGCTCTCAAGCAGACTGGCACTGTCGTCGTCTCCGACTCTGGCGACTTCCAGTGTGAGTGTCGCCTCCGCTTTCGCGCGCTTAGATTATAATTCGTTGGGGAGCGTAACTGACTGGTGCGCGCATCGGGCAGCTATCGATGTTTACAAGCCCCAGGATGCGACGACCAACCCATCGCTCATCCTTGCTGCGGCAAACAATGCTAAGTACCAGAGCCTGATCGATGCCGCCGTCCAGGCCGGCAAACACAAGGGTGGCAGCATCGATGACCAGGCAAACGCTGCTCTTGACCGCCTCGTGAGTATCCTGCTCTTGGGCCTAGCCATATAGTTGGCACCGCTCCCCTTCGTGTGTATCGCTAACGGGGGCTCGTGCTGTCTATGTAGCTCGTCGAGTTCGGCAAGGAGATCCTGAAGATTATCCCCGGCCGTGTCTCGACCGAGGTCGATGCCCGCTTGTCGTTCGACAAGGAAGCGACCAAGAAGAAGGCTAAGGAGCTGATCGCGCTCTACGAGTCCGTCGGCGTCAAGAAGGAGCGCATTCTGATCAAGATCGCTTCGACCTGGGAGGGCATCCAGGCCGCGCGCGAGCTCGAGCGCGACGACGGCATCCACACTAACCTCACCCTCCTCTTCGGCTTCGCGCAAGCTGTTGCGGCCGCAGAGGCCGGTGTCACCCTCATCTCGCCCTTCGTCGGCCGCGTGCGTATCCATGCTACCATCACCAGGCGGGACTGCGGCTGAGATGTTTGGGGCGTACAGATCCTCGACTGGTACAAGAAGAACAAGCCGGGCAAGGACTACGTTGGCGATGAGGACCCCGGTGTGCAGTCTGTGAAGACGATCTACAACTACTACAAGCAGCACGGGTACAAGACTATCGTCATGGGTGCTTCTTTCCGTAACGTGCGTACATCCATTTGTCCGCCTCTCACTCCGACCGCTTTGCTGATTTGTTCGACTACAGGTTGGCGAGATCAAGGCTCTCGCTGGTGTTGACTTCCTGACTATCTCCCCTAAACTCCTCGAGGAGCTTAAGAACGACACTTCTCCGGTGCCCAAGAAGCTTGACTCCCAGAGCGCCGCGCAGGGCCAGCCCATCCCCAAGGTCTCGTACGTGGACAACGAGCCTGAGTTCCGCTGGGCACTCGCCGAGGACGAGATGGCGACAGACAAGCTTCACGAGGGTATCCGCCAGTTTGCAAAGGACGGCGAAACCCTTAAGAAGCTGCTCCGCGAGAAGCTCTCTGCATGAAGGATTCGCGCTGGCTGTTTTTTGGAAGGGAGGATGAAGTTCGATAGCCGCAGTTTGTACCCCATGTAAAACGTAGCCTTGGCCAATAGACTGTAACGTGCCTCGTCGATAGATCTCTTGATGATGGATGCAAGGAGGCGTTGAGACCAAGTAAGTAACCGAACTGGCGGTCCGTGCGAGGTCTTCTAGTGCCTTTGATAGAAGGAGAGTATCCCTGAAGATGTCTTGACATTGTAGTTGCCCAATCTGACTGCCGAGGAGTAGGCCATTAGCCTGCTGTGAGAGTGCAATCCGAGTGGCACCGAGGTCCGAGGCCTTTGTATATGGGCGTTTGTCGTGCAGGAATGATTACGCTCTTCGAATTGGCAACCGGTGCAGACGACGCCGAGGCATCCGCATCCCAAACGTCAATCTCATCCCAAAACTCGACGAAACATGCTCCCGGCGGCCGCTCGTCCGTTCCTCTCCTCTCGGCCAGCACGGTGGCTTGTACCCCTCGTTGAGAGTGTGAGCACCCCGCATCCGACGTACTAAACGGTCAGTCTACGTACGTCATCTGCAAGCCCTCGTATAACGGACTGCTCGGTTGCTTCCCACAGCCGCACCATCGTCCGTCTCTTTTCCTCTCTCACAGGCTGCATACTATCGCTCATTCTTTGCTTCGTTTTGTCTCTCCAGTTCTTCTTCTCGTTCCTGAAGAGACTTCGGATCGTCAAACCTGCTGCTTTCTGCCGGTTCGCCGCCCTGCCCCTCCACTGGACGCTCGCACCAATGTCTAGCTCAGAGAAGGAGGTAAAGGACGCGTCTTCGAACGGCCATGCACCACCTCCACCACAGCGGCGGTCAATATGGGACAAGCTCCCCCCGTGGGTCTCCACGAACCTGCGCTCGAAGAAGTCGTGGAAGGTCTTTCTGAGGTGTTGGGTTGCATCATGGGTCAGCTTCGTGATCATGCTGCCCGACAAGTCGTTGCAGCAGCTTGGCAATACGTGAGTGCCTGTCTTTGAGGTCCCACCGTGCGCCCGAACTGAGGGAATATGTTGCGTGCAGTGCGTTCTTCGCGGTGCTCTTGAGCATCATGCTGCCTCCGAACATGCCAGTCCAGATATTCATCATTGTGAGTACCAGTAGCACAACATACCTTACGACCCCACTTGCCTTCTCCCTTCTTCTTCACATTTGGGGACAAAGGCATCTCACCGGCCGTCCTTGAGCACCTGTGCCCCGCTCCGTCTCATCACGCCAACGCGCACTAACGCAGGACAATGACAGGCCATCGGGACACTCGTCCTTGGGTTAGCGCTTGGTTGGGCCATCTCCTGTGCAGCAATGGCGGCAGCCCTTGCTGCTCGTGATCAGACCCTCTTGAAGCACACACTACAGAAAGAGGCCCAGAGGTGCGCTCTCGTTATAGGTCTATATAGCAGCAATGATTGAATTGCAGCCTAGTTCTGCCGGCCTTGCGAACCCTGATGCATTATTCCAGACCGCGATCTTTAGGGGTGATTTCTTGGACACAAAGTACGCCAGTACAGCCATGACATACAACCCGGCTCTGACAGCTTGCAAAGCTCCACAGTTGTTTTTGGCGTATTCCTTGGCGTTGGCACTTTTTTCTTGGCACTCATCCGAGCATATGCTCCAAAGCTCACTCTCATGAGTGTCTTCGGCACCATTGCAATCGACATATTCTGCGTACGTGTCCTAACGGTATGATCCTGAAACGTGCTTGCTCATTCACTGCGCAGAGTTACGGCCCGCTGTTCCCATTCTCGGAATATACCCTCCTGAACTCGTTGCTGACTTCAGTGGGCTGCTACGTCGGCATTGCGCTCATTTTTGTCATCTTCGTATTCCCGGAGACCCTTAGCCACTCATACCTGGATTCCTCCGCCGGACTACTGCAAAAGTTCAAGGGTCTACTCGCGTTGCAGGACGATGTCCTTCGGGCAGACACCCGCGATGTCCTTCCGGGGACTCCTCTTGCGGGGAAGGTTAATGGGGCGCGTATAGGGATGATTATGCAGCTTCAGCAACGTATGTCTCCCAAGTCTGCGCGTCCATGATTCCATATTAATACGCCGCTCTTTGTTGGCAGTCATGGCTCAGAAGCAAATGCTTAATCTGGAGTTCAGCTGGGGCAGATGGAGCGCCGGAGACGTTCAGGGCATGCTCGGGCCTATGCAGACCCTCATGGCCCGGCTCGTCGCCCTCGCCAACTTCAGCAAGCTCATGGCGCACCCCATGTCCCTAACATACACCGCGAGCGACTCGGAGGACTCGGACTCCGTCGCAGATTCGAGCTCGACAGCGAGCAGCACCGTCGTCGGCGACACGTACCTCCTGCGCCAGTTCCGCGAACGCAACTTCGCTGCGGAAACGCAGCACCACGTCCGGCTCGTCGACGTGCTCCCGAACATCCGCGAGGCGACCGCCGAGCTGCGCGCCGCCGGCATCGCAATGCTCGACACCCTCCAGCGGCTCATCGTCTCCGTCAACACGAAGCGCTGGAAGCGCGGCCACGCCGAGCAGGACGCGCTCGTAGTCGAGCTCGACAAGGCACTCTCTACGCTCCGCTCGGCCATGGACAACTTCCAGACCGACCGGCGCATGATCCTCCTTCAGCCGTTCCGGCCCCTGTTCGAGGCCGCGGACGCGGGGGAGATGAAGAGCGTCCCCCTGCGCTCACTGCACATCGCGTTCGTCTTCACGTCGAACCTCGTCTCTACGACCAATGGTATCATCACGCTCGCGGAGTACGTCGTCGCGACGGCCGCCAAGCGGCCGAAGGCGAGGCTGTGGATGCCGGCAGGGTTGAGCGCGTTTGGCAAGGTGCTCAAGACGAGGAGGGGCTCAGGTGAGGACGCGGTCGGCGAAGACGCAGCTCCACAGGAGGAGCTTTCCGGGAAGGATAACAAGACGTATAGTATGTCACATCTGCGGTTTGCGTGGAGGATGAGTCCTCATGAGTTGCATCTTCAGAGCGGGATCCGGATAGCAGGCCGCCGGAGAACGCCCTACAGAGGGTGGCGAATGTCTTCCACAAGCTTTACAAGTGGACGAAGACTCCCGAGGCTTTGGTGCGTGATGGAAGTGGCGAGGTCTGAGCCTGAAGCTAACACGCAGCTAGTTCACGTTCAGATACGTGTTCATCACAATTGCTCTATGGCTCCCCCAAGTGGTCAAGACCTCGGCACGTAAGTGATCCGGTCCAACATGAACGACTCAGCTAATATCAGCTTATCAGACTTCGTATATTCGGAACGTGGGGTCTGGTGAGTGCGACGCGTTATCTGGACATCGGGGAAAGGCTCACGGCACTCACGTAGGGCCCTGATCATGGCGCAGACGACAATGAACATCTATGCCTCAGACCAGATCTTCAAGTGTGTACGCCAGATATCATCACGCGTTGTCTCGGAAAGCTCATTTTGGACGCATATAGCTACGTCATGCGTCTGGGGGGCACGTTTGTTGGCGCCGTCGTAGGAATGGTCTGTTGGTATATTGGTGAGTGCCATATGTATGCGGCTCAATCATAGTCGCTGAACTAATACGACTTGTATTGCGCATCAGGATCTGGCCATGGTCACGGTAATCCCTACGGCTTGGGCGCATCCACTGCAGTATTCCTCTTCCCTATCATATTCCTCCGTATATTCGCACCTCCGCAGAATTTGGTTGCGATCATGATGCTCGGGGTATGTTCAGCTCGTCCTTGACAGTCACTCAGCCTGACTCTGCTTTCTTTGTAGGCCACGTTTGTACTCGTTGTGGGCTTCTCCTGGATCGATGGCAACCTCGGAGGCCTCGTCCAGAATATCGGTATTGGCTGGAGCGTCGCCTGGAAACGCTGGGTCCTTGTCATGGTTGGTGCCGCCGCGTCGTTCATCGTGATGATGGTCCCGCCCAAGTCTGGTCGGAAAGCTGTCCGTCTCAGGAACGCCACCACCATCTCCGGGCTCTCCTACCTCTATTCGCACCTCACTTCACTTTGGCTCGCCGCGGGCGAGCCCTTCGAGGCGTCGCATCATCTGCACACAGAAAAGGGCGTCACGGCGCAGCGCCATTGGCCGGCCGAGCTGCGAGAGATGATGATTGCCATCGCGCAACAGCTACAGGACCTCAGAGTGAGGACCGTAATGAGCAAGTGGGAGGGGAACATTCGCGGGCGTTGGGCGGTTGAGGACTACAATCGTCTGCTGGACATCCAGACTGATATCTTGTCGAGCCTTGTTCTGGTGCGTTCGCATTTGAAGAGTCTCATGCCTGTCCCGGGAGCTAATCACAAGGTAGATGGCTGGTGGATTGTCAAACATGGACTCGGCTTTGAGGAAGACCGCCTTGCCACATACGCTTGTCCTGAACCCACATTTCGTACGTCACACATCTCTGGCCCTCGTCGGCGAGACGCTGATTGTAGCCTGCGCACTCAAACAGATCAGCGATGTCATCTCCATGTTTTTCATGGTGTCGCAATCGCTCCGGACGGGCGAGCCTCTGCACGAGGCGCAGTACAAGAACCTCGCCGACCGCCTGCACTATCACAGTAGCAATTCCGTCCTAGGCGTCACCGAGGGAAGCCAGCACGCACAAGGGCGGAAGGCCTTGAGACAGTCCATCACGAGCTACGAGTACATGTTCTACGCGACTGCCGTTGTGGCCGTACTGCAGATGTCTCATGTGAGTCGCCGGTCCGCGTCCATCGGGTTCCCCCTCGCTGACTTCTTGTCGCAGAGTCTGAATGAGCTCCGCACGGTCGTCGCCAACCTTTGCGGCGAGGTTTCGCTGGAAGGCTTCGAGCGTTGGCGGGAGGAGTACGACCGCGTGCACGCCGTCGTCTGAGCGGAGGGATTCTGGCGGTACGCGTATGATACCTATATAATCAATGCTTGTCTCCTGCTACCAATACACAAGCGCAGGTGATATATTAGCTAGATCATCTGAAACAGAAACACCGGCGTACATACGCGCACACAAATCGACCCTGAGGCCACGCCCCAATGTGACACATTGCATTACGACCTGCGAGGTACTCGTCGATAGCGATTGACTGACCACGTCTGCATCTCGCAGAGCGTTGTTCCTCCGCACTGCGTGGTCGTCGCGAGCGAATCACTGGTCTGTGCCTCCTTTTTGAATATCGTGGCAGTGGCACGACTACAGTCCCGGCGTTGCGTAGACTCGACTGGCCAGCATACATAGTGTTAGCAAGGGCGGTCGTTGTGGCACGTAGTACGTCATTTGGCGTTGTACCTTCCGACAGAGCGCTAGAGCGATATGATGTCTGCATAGAACCTGCATACGCAAGTGGATGGAGATGGGCTCGGAGCCGGGGTTTGCAGCCATATCGGGCGCGAAACTGATAAGCTGCGATCGACGCTAAGTACATGTATGCGACTAGAAATTTCTCTTCTTGCATAAGAATGCGCGCAATTTGCCGCAGATGCCCATAGAAGGTTCACGGACTTGGAGGCACTCGGAAGGGTCGGAGTACGTCATGTCAAGGATCCCGGTGGTTTCGGCTATGTGGTACTAGGGGAGAGAACTCGATGCAAAGGGGACGTGGAAGGCGATTGCTTGCCATTTCACAGACTTTGGTCTGGCGAGGCGACCTACCCACGAAGAGTTCATCAAGCTTGTGCGTCCCCCTCTCCCCTGCTAGGGGAAGTGGCCAAGTGTTTCGGGATTTTACGCCTGCGATCGCATCCGTCGGGAGCGGACGTTCCGAGTTCGCATCGCATCCAGCCAAGGGCAGAAAACGCCGCATAGTCTTCCGTTGCAGCATGAGTACGTGTCAGGAGCTGGCGCGATTCAAGTACCCGGATTGAAGGAAGATGAACGCCCCAGGGCGTCCAGTAGCCACACGCTCGCTCAAGCCAGGCCGACCATTTCCTTGTCGTGGCTAGCCGCCTTGGAGCGAAGAGGACACGGTCCGACGGATGACTGATCTTGGCGCGCTCCGAGCCAAGGCAAGAGGGCGAGCACAGCTATCATTTGAGATCTTTCTGTTCAGTGCCAGAACTCGGCGAGAACATGGCAAAGGAGGCCGTCTGGACCAATCCTGATCGCGCGATCAGTCAACCCAGGGTCGCAGAACCCTCCACGAGCTGCTGCATCAGGCCTAGCGTGCTCATCGAGCTGCATGGGCCGTGGGAGACCGTGGCACTGGAGACGCCACGACGGATGGAATCTCGCACCAGTTACATATCATTGGAGGCACGGATCTAGAAATCACGAGGGTTGGCACCTCTTGCGATGCCAAGCACGAAACCATGCTACATACGCTACGTACAGGCCTCTTGCTGGCATCTGCGCTGTGCTGTACCCCTAGCCGCGACACCGAGATCAGAGACGGTATCGACACAAGCGTTGGCAATCAATGTCGAGCTGATTGTGCTCGACAACCGAACTCGAAGACGGCGCCTGCATGTGTCGCCATAGAAAGAAAGCTCGCGATCGCAGGGACGGAACGCCAGGCACGGACGCGGCCCTCCCGCTCCCGCAGCGGATGGCGTTCTGTTGGAAGGCGTCGATGGCGAGAAGCGTCACCGCTTCGGCCTCTTCGCAGACTTGCTCCTCCCGGTTCCTTCGGGAACGCCAGACCTTTGGCGCTGCGGGGCGATCGAGGTGCCCGCCGAGCTGAGCCCACCGACGCTCCTCCGCACCGACGTTGGTGCCGGCGAAATATGCACAATATGATTGCGATTACTGTGAGGCAAAAGACGTATGCAGGTCCTACGCGGAGAGGAAGAGCTTGCAATCATAGACATCGTACGCAGCTAGCTGAGCTGGTACGGACAGCGAAGTACATACCCTGAAATCCAGGAGCGCCTAGCTGGAAGGAAGTGAATTCGTCCACGCGTCCGGACCACGAGGATATTCGAGCCATCCCCGAAAAGAGAGCGTCCCCGTCTGCGACCGTCCTCGCTCCTGTGTCATCCGCGATCGAGCTGTCCGGCTGAGAGCGAACGTCCGCGAGGTCCGCAGGGACACGAAAAAAAACTTCGACAGAGAAAGCTTTTTCCGGAGAGGGCGAGCTTAATAACGCGAAGACGGCTCGTAGCACGCAATTCGTGACCTGTGCCCGATGCAGATGTGTGGCTCGCCCGCCGATCGGCAACGATGGCGACCAAGGAGGGGGGAGAGGAGAGGAGGTGCGACGAGATTGATACACGGCAGGGATCCGGGTGTTTTCGACTGAAGAGAATGAGAATTTGATGCGCAGGGGACGCGGAAGGTGACCGCCAGCTGTCATTCAGTTCAAAGACTCTTGTCCGGCGAGGCGACCATTCTGCACTGAGTTTAGCTTGTGCGTCCCCTGCTTATCGACTTTCCGCCCATCAAACACGCCCGATTCCCCGCCATGATGCATACAACGGTTGGGACGGGTGGATGTATTAGAGAATGCGAGCGTTTACAACGGTGTTGCGTCAACGGGCGAATCGCCGCAGCTGATTCGGGAACGCTCTGGTGGCCATGGGTGGAGGCGCATCTCAGGCACGCCCAGAGCCCGGACGAGGCGAGAGTCCACCTATCTCTGCCCCTTCTCTCTCAACGGTCGCCGGGCTTATCGTACCAACGGAACTCACTTTTCAAAACTTTTTGCGTGTCGGCAGCCTGGGGGCGGGCGCATGCGAGAAAGCACTGCAACGGCGGGCAGACGCGCGATCGCGAGGTGAACAATCTCCCGCGACGTTGATCGACTACTTTCTGCTCGTTGCCGGCCGCCACAACGGTTCGCTCGTGTCGGTGCACTGTGCACCCGCTGGGGTCTCGCTCTCGAAAGTTCAAGCTCTCGCTCAAGTGAAATCTCGTCGCTCGGTCCACAGCGCCAACGGGCCTATCGGCGGGACGCCAATATGACGTGGGGTCTGGGTATGTGCTTGGAGTTCAGGCCGCCCCAGAGGTCGTCCGCGCCGGACTGGAGAAAATGTTGGCAGGCCTGAGAAAAATAGGGAGAGGTACGGGGAGGATGATATGTGTTCCGGCAGGTTGGAGGAGCGGTTCCTGATCCAGCCAGTGATGACCGGCTTGCGAGGAGTGACCATATGGACTCATGTGCTCCCGATATAAACCACCAGCCCCGTTATCTCTGTCCTCACGCCCACCCCCTTCCAAACTCTTTCCCAGAGTTTACCCTCCGTGCGCCAGCGACGTTCGTCCCCCTCCGACGCTCGTCCCACACTCTATCCCGCAGAGTCTAGCAGCACGCGTCAATGGCCGGTCTCCAGGCAGACAGAGACATCATCGCCGGCCTCGCAGAGGCCAAGCGCGACGAGTTCGAGCTCGAGAAGAAGGGCATCAGCCCCAGCTCGTCCGCACACGAGCACGAGCTCGACGGCATCCACGACGGCCTCGAGTTCCCCACCGAGGAGGAGACGTTGACCCTCCGCCGCGTCTCCGACTCGATCCCATGGAGCGCGTACTGTGAGTCCTTCGCTGCCCCATCTTTAGTACTCGGTGTGTTTCTCCCTGGGACTTTCTGCTGACTAGGCGCCGTTCATTCCAGTGATCGCCTACTGCGAGCTTGCTGAGCGGTTCTCGTACTACGGTTCGACCGTCGTCTTCGTGAGTACCTCTATCCCTTCCCGATCGTCTTCCACAATGCTCGACCCCATGCGATTCTGACCTGCACGATGGCTCAATGATGGTACGGGGGAGCAACCCCTGCTTCGCATCTTCTTGATGGCTTGTGTGAGGCGCGTATCATAGTGATGCGCCCTCCCAACGGCCCCGGTGATTGCGCTCGTGTGCAGCGGTTCGTGGTATCTTGGGATCGTCCATTGGAGCAGATGTCAATCAGTAGAACTTGGTCGCTGACAAATACGATCTACTTTGCAGACCAACTTCATCCAGCAGCCCCTGCCTAAGGGCTCGAAGACCGGCGCCAGCGTTAAGCAGGCGGGTGCACTCGGCCTCGGCCAACGTGCATCAACCGGTATTGGTACATTCAACACCTTCTGGTACGTACTTTTCGTCAAGTTGTCGGTGTGCTTGGTCTCACAAGCGCTCGTCTTGCAGGGTGTATGTCATCCCTCTTTTCGGTGCCTACATCGCGGACACAAGATGGGGGCGGTTCAAGACTATTTGCGTCTCGATCGCCGTCGCGCTCGTCGGACACATCCTGCTCATCATTTCCTCGGTTCCTGGCGTCATCAACCACTCGAACGGTGCTCTCGCATGCTTCGTGATCGCGATCATCGTCATGGGTCTCGGCACTGGAGGTTTCAAGTCGAACGTCTCTCCACTTGTTGCTGAGCAGTACAAGCGGCACAAGCTGTTCATCGGCCACACCAAGAGTGGCGAGCGTGTCATCGTCGACCCCTTCTTGACGACGTCGAGGATCTACATGTACTTTTACCTGTTCATCAACATCGGAGCGCTCGTCGGTCAGATCGCGATGGCTTACTCTGAGAAGGTACGCTGCCTTCCCCACATTGACGTCGAAGCGGAGTCTCACTAGGCCTTTCGCGGTTTAGTATGTCGGTTTCTGGCTTTCGTACACGCTCCCCACCATCGTCTTCCTCTCCGCCCCCCTCGTCCTCTGGGCTGGCCGCCACCTCTACCAACGCTCGCCGCCTCAGGGTTCCGTTCTCTCTAAGGCCATTCTGATCTGGCGTCAGGCCATGAAGGGCCGCTGGTCCTGGAACCCTGTCACGCTGATCAAGAACATGAACGCCCCCGACTTCTGGGAGGCCGCGAAGCCGAGCCGCCTCCAAGGCGAGAACAGGCCTTCGTGGATGACGTTTGACGACCAGTGGGTCGACGAGGTCAAGCGTGGCTTCAAGGCGTGCGGCGTGTTCTGCTGGTACCCCATCTACTGTACGTGTCGATAGCGTCCGTTCGTCGCGCGTCACAACTGATACACGGCTTCTCTGCACAGGGCTCACGTACAACCAGCTCAACAACAACCTGACCTCGCAGGCCGCGACCATGGTCACCAACGGTGTCCCGAATGACGTTCTTTCCAACCTCGACCCCTTCGCTCTCATCATCTTCATCCCCATCTGCGACATCTTCATCTACCCCGCCCTCCGCCGCGCAGGGATCAACTTCAGCCCCCTCAAGAAGATCACCCTCGGCTTCTTCACCGGGGCTGCCGCCATGGCCTGGGCCGCCGTCGTCCAACACTACATCTACAAGCGCAACCCGTGCGGGTACCACGTCGCGACGTGCACGGACGCCGACGGGAACCCGATCACGTCCGACCTCAACGTCTGGATCCAGACGGGCGCGTACGTGCTCATCGCGTTCTCGGAGATCTTCGCGTCCATCACCGGTCTCGAGTACGCGTTCACGAAGGCGCCGAAGAACATGCGCTCGCTCGTCATGTCCGTCTTCCTCTTCATGAGCGCGATCTCGTCCGCGATCGGCGAGGCGTTCGTGTCGCTGTCCTCGGACCCGCTGCTCGTGTGGAACTACGGCGCGATGGGCGTGCTCGCCGCCGTCGCGGGTGTCATCTTCTGGTTCCAGTTCCGCCACCTCGACGCGGCCGAGGACGAGCTCAACAACCTCGACGACGGCCACTACGAGCCGAAGCAGTAAAAGTAGCCAGCCGGCGGCGCGCCCTTGCGCGTCCCATCTGCTCCTCCCTCCGCGATACGCACCCGTACTGACCTCCGATGCTTTCACGTGCTTCTCCTCCGGTTTGTCTGTCTTGGGCGACGTAGAAGTAGTGCACTGTCAACGCCGCGTCTGTACTGTAGCTGACTGGATGAATTATGATGATATCCCTATTCCCCCCCATCCCCTCCCACCATTTCGCGACGGGTTGTTGTAACAGTGCCATAATGTCGGTAGTAGTCACGCGCTATAATGAATATTTCCTTTCTCTCTACATTGCGCAAGCTCCGGGTGTGTCTACACGAACGGGCATAGAGTCGACTGATCTAGAAGTCGGTCTGCACTGCCCGCATACGGTCTGCTCAACTTCAATCGAACTGTAGGCCGCCGTCCACGTTGAACTGGAATGCAGACGCTCTATCAGCCGCCTCTTGGAGCCCACAAATCGCCTCTACTCACTGATTGACCTGCATATGGTCACGGTGAATATGTGGATGGCGTGCTTGTGAGTATGCATGTGCTGGCGGCCGAGTCCATCGCGTCGGGCCAGACTCACCGGTGACGAAGGAGGCGTCGTCCGACACCAGGAACGAGACCACTTTCGCAACGTCCTCCGGCTCGCCGAACCGGCCTACGGCGCCCTTGAACTGTAGATGCCATATGGTTGGATGACGTCAAAGGTGCGTCCCTCGTCGACTCTCGACTGCGAGAGGCATCGGCGAGACGACTGACCTGCGCTACAAACGTCTCCCAAGGTTGACCGGTCCGCGCGGTGTACTCTTCGCCCGCCGTGGCCACTGTGAGAGCATTCATTCCTCCGTCAAAATGTCACTTTGTTGTGCTCACTCAGCGGTGTCTGGATGCCCCCGGGTGCGTACGCGTTGACGGTGATGCCGTACTCGCCGTACTCCAACGCCGCGCACTGGGTCAAGCCCCTGACGGCGAACTTGCTCGCACAGTAGGCGGCCTGGGTGCGGACGCCTGGGGGGCTCACGTCAGGACTACTTTCGGAGGTCGCGCCTGGATGCACTATGGGGAAGGACCGTGCCTCTTTTCCCTACGATCGACGTCGCGCCGATGATGCGACCTCCCCGCCCTTGCTCTATCAGCCGCTTTGCCGCGTGCTTGTAGCAGAGGAAGACGCCTCTGACGTTGACGGCCATGACCTTGTCGAATTGGTCTACGGAGACTGGGAAAGTGACATGCGTCGTCGTTCAGGAGCAGCACGTCGTGACAGCTGGCTGGCTCACGTTCGTGCAGCGTCCCTGTAATGTGTATTCCAGCATTTGCGATCATCTAGGACGCTCATCATTGACGATGAGACAGAGACGGTGAGACAGCGTGGCGGCGGCGGCGGCGGCTGACACTACTTACAACATCGAGCCCACCGAAATTCTTCGAGGCAGCGTCGACAAGCCGCTCAACGTCTTCCTCTACGGATACGTCTCCAACGACGCATACGACCCGAGCCCCATGTTCACTGCGAATAGCGGACGCAGCGTCTTCGAGCATGCTCTCGCACTGGGGTAGGTCGAAAAGCGCCAAGTCCAGTCCGTCCTTTGCAAGCCGTCGAGCGATGCCGAGGCCAATACCTTGCGCAGCACCAGTTACAATAGCGACGCGTCGGGCGGTAGGTTCCATGGCGAAGAGTACTGCGAGGAACTGGGGTCAGACCGTGCACTATGTCCTTATATCAGCATCGCAAGAATGCGCCTGGGACCGGGTCTCAGTTGAACTTGAGGTCGTCTCGCTTGGGGCTGCAAAGAAGGACCTTCATCAGTCTTCGTGGTGTGTGAATGGGTACCGGGAGAAGCGAGTAGGGGCGCTCTTCGATATGGTGCCGAATGGCACCACTGATTGGTTGAACGAACGGGGCGCCGTGCCCCAGCTTATATGGCATATAGGGAAGCACTCTACGACCGGCTGACCTTGATAAGCGTCACGGTTGACGACGGCGTAGCCTTCGACCGATGTCAGGTAAGACAACGCTCGAGGGATATCCGATGTTAGTGTGATGGCTGACCCCTCCACCGCAGTCATCTTCACTCACCGGTTGACCTGCAGGATAGACATAAATCGAGACATGCCGCAGCGAATGCGTGTAAGCATAAGAGTCGCCCGTGGTGGAGAAGACATTGTCAGATACGACGATAGAGACGACATCCGCAGCGTCCTCCGGCTTTGCGAGGTTGTTGTTCATCTGCAACCAGCATACACGGCATCAACTCTACATCACCAGCACGATGATGCCGTGACAGGAAAGACGTTGGGGGAGATGTACTTGGATTACCTGCCCTGTCCACGATTCCTTGAGCACGGACGGTGAGAGAAGCACCATCTCGCGATGCACTTCAGCCAACTCGTGAGTAAGATCCCTTAGTCAACCGCATTTTAGCTCAGCTGGAGGGACCAAATACTACACCCGCAGAAGCGCTGAAAGGTAAGCAGTAAGCTTCGTGTCTCATGACGAGGAAATAAGTGAGCCGAGAAGACATAGCGCATTGAGCAACCGTACCAGGTGGTGCCAGGAATAAGGCGCCATGTGAGATTAGGAACGGTCCGAGTCGCGCTTTACCCAGGCGAACCCTTCCGCGGGCGATTCTTGCAAATTCGAAATGCGGACTGTCCTGGCCTTTCGACCAGGTGAGATGAGACAGTTCACACGATTTTACGTCTTCGAAGGTCTCAGAATTCAGGGACAGAAGGAACGGCCGCGCTAGATACACCTGCGCTCTCACCCGTATCAAATGCAGCGCTGAGCGCTCAATCGAAGTATTCTCCCCCATCCACGTTGTACTATGGAGCGGTCAGTCGCCGAGATTCTAGCTGCCTCAAGTATACTCACAGACTGGCCTACATGGACCACCACGTCAATGAGTCCCATATCTGAACTGCAGGAACGTGTTCTCGCTCACCCGTTATGAATGCCGCGTCGTCAGAAACAAGGAAGGACACAAGCTTCGCGATGTCCTCTGGCTGAGCGACCCTCCCCAGAGCGTTTTTTGGGGGCTGCAGCTCCCGGTGAACGCCGCATGAAAGGCGTGGTGTATGATGTGCTTACCGATCCAGGCCAGGAACCCTTCGGCGCACCCGTGTTCGCGGAGTGCATCTCGTCCACAAGGGTCCCTATATGCACCGAAAAGCAAGAATCAACGCTATACATGCGGCGCACACATGACTGCGTACTCACAGAGAGGTGTGTCTACGAGCCCTGGCGCGTACGCGTTCACAGTGATGCCGTACTTCCCGTAATCTCTTGCGGCGGACTGTGTCAAACCTCGGATCGCGAACTTCGTCGCGGAGTAGACCGGTTGATCCGGGCTGCCTGCGAATAGGCAGTGCTGTAACGAACGACGCTGTTGGCTGAGTGTACGGGCAGTAACGCACCTCTCTTTCCGGAAATAGATGCCGCCCCGACGATGCGGCCGCCCTTGCCTTGTTCTAACAAACGCAACAGCGCGTATTTGTAGGAGAAGAAAACACCCTTGACGTTGATGTTCATCAGCTTGTCGAACATCTCCGTAGTGGCTACATAACGGTTCGTGAGTCTGAGCAGAGGCACCCTTTGCGACACTAGTAAGCTCACTTTCGTGCAAGGAGGCGACGTTAGCTGTTCCTGCATTAGCGATCATCTATGGGTGCACAGTGAGATTACTCCGCAACGCAGGAGAGGGATCGAAAGGCTCACTGCATACAGGTCCCCGAGTTGCTCCGTCGTCGTGTCTACCAGCTTCTTGATATCCTCTTCTACGCTGACGTCGCCATAGACAGTGATGACCCGAGCGCCATGCTCTGCGCGGATACTCGCCGCGAGTTCCTCCAGCAGGTTTTGGCACTTGGGCAGGTCGAAAAGGGCGAGGTCTAGGCCGTCCTTTGCCAACCGTAGGGAAACGGAACGACCGATGCCTTGAGCTGCGCCAGTGATTATCGCGACCTGCCTTGGGGAGGTAGACGCCATGGTTGTTGTGAGAGGGGGAAAGTTGAAGAAGCTCGACGATGCGTCTCACGCCTTATATACGCGCGGATTCACAATCGTGAACTCTGTTATAGAAGGATAATCCTGCATGTTCACGCGCTACGGGGTCCAAGCTATTCATCTTGGGTACTGCAACTCGCGGACCTATGCGAACAACGGTGAGCGGATTGGCGTGGCGCATATGTATGAGGTGAACGTCCTGCACTCTATATGCCGTCCGAGAGGTGAAACGACGGTGAACAGTCAACCCACGAGACACTACAGGCGAGACATTCGCGAATTTCGCAATCATGTAGCGGGACGATATGTCCTGGATGCGAGCTGAACTTCTGACAAGTTATATTCTTACAAGCACAGGACGATAGATCAGAGCACAAACTGCTAGCAATGAACATAGGAGGGAGCATGTGTTCCATAGAGCGACCGCGGACAGGATTGTCAACTAGTCTGTTTGGTAGGCTGTCCGATGTAATCAGTTGAGAAGCGTAAGACAAAGATCTCGCCTAGGAAAGGGGTGGCGTACGTTTGATCTTCGTGATGAAGCCCATAATGGAGTTGATCATAGCGGCAGTCTCTTCACCGACTGGCCTGATCCACTCCGCCGGGAGATTGAAACCGTACTGTGAGGTACACGGATGGTGAGCGTCACATCCAGCGACAAACTGCTGGAAGCTCTACGTACCGTCCCGGTATCGCGCAAGTGGACAGAGTACGCGTACTTGATGCCCGCCTTCTTGTACATGTAGTCCACGACGTTGCCCGATGCTCTGTACAGCTGTTCGCACAGGCTTCCGATCTGCAGTATCCCAAGAGGTCAGCGGAGCGGTAGACGCACAAGGAGGGCGTGCCGCGGGCATACAGTGAACATGGTCCCGTGAGCTTGCTTTATCGCGTTAACCGCGCGGAGCGCAGCCTCGAGCTGGTCCTCCGCATCTTTCGGCGTCTTCTTGCAGCTGTGTGAGAACGGGATAGACACTAGAGGGGCCTTCGTCAATGACAAGAGCACCGCCATTGATGCGAACGAACGAACGCATTTGGCCATAGCTGCGCAAATCAATGAACGCGCTGAGGTTGGGGAGTGTCTGGATGTAGTTGGCAATATTGTTAACTTCGGGGGCCTCGAACGGGCGGTGGCCGGGATACCATGTGGAACATGGGTCCGCGTCCACGCCCTTACCAGGCCGGGAGAGGGCAAACTCGTCCGTAGCGTTGGAAATGGACGGCAGACGCGATTTCGCCTTCCACTTGTAGCCCTAGGGAGTCATGAAGCTCAGTCATTCATAAGATCTTCAGGGGAGACGGGGAAGAGCTCACCCAGTTCCTGAAAGAAGGAATTGTCAGTTATGGAGTCCTTGAGGGTATGTAGTGGGCGGCGGACCTGTTCATGTCAATGCCAGTGCACTTTTCAGCAGGGCCGATGTTCTGTCTATTCTTGTACCTGACGGCCCGTTTGAGTTCCGCACATGCAACGTTGCCCACGAATCGCTCACCAGAGACGATCATTTTCCCAGGTATAGACGTAGCCGTCGGGATTCGGCACGGGAATGATATAAAAGTCCTATGGCAAAAATTCGGCACTGACCTCCAACGTGCGTTACCTTAAAACTAAATGGAAGGGATGCTTACGAAGTAATCCAACCACGAGGAGAGCGCAAAGTCTTCAGCGGAGTCAGCAAGGAGCGAGTGTGCGAGATAGAGTGCAGTGGACGTTGCAATCCACTACAATTGGTGTCGTGTGAGCGATTGAATATGGGAACATGAATATATAGGTTTACGGCACGCACTTCGCGCGCATGTTGCGCTCCAGTAATCACAAAGCCCATCTTGCGCACGTTGGATGCGTGAGCATCTTCGCCAGTGAGGTTGAGGGAAGTAGGCTTAGATAACCTCATAGCAAGCATCTCCCTCCCTTCTCCTGTGTGACCGATGTAGTCGAACTGAACTATGCCTGGATACGTGATAGCAAGGTCCTCCATGAAGTCCTCAATCTCGTGAAGCGGGTGGTAGTCGGCGTGGTATGTCGTGTTGGAGAGTTTGCTGATGTCCCATATGGTCTGTTGGGCGAAGTAGTCGCCGGCAATATCATCGGCAATATCATCGGCGTCGGCCTCGAAGATTGGGGGATACTCCGTCTCCGAATCCACACTTTGGATGACCATTTGGCACCCTTGAGCATGGCCAAGTTCTTGCCGCATGAGTGCGGATTGTGTCTGTATGAAGAGATACAGATGTGAAATCCTTTCGTATGCAGCATTGGTACATGATATCGTACCTTCAGGTCTCCTTCCCATCTTTGCGACCTTTCCAAACCGCCCTGGCTCAGCACCGAGTGATACTCTCCAGTGCGAGCAAGTTCGTCCGGTATGTGGGTAGCCAAAGCGCCGTAGAGGCCACCACAGAAAAGGGAGACTAACCAGCGGGAGAGCATCCTGTTTGCCAACAGGCAACCTCGCTCGTCCCCTGCTTCTCACAATCCCCCACAGTCCATTCTCCGCCCGGCCCGCATAAACGGTCACATGACTCTACTTCCTCGTGAGAGTGAAGCCCAAAAAGCTGAGCTATCGAAGGATATGCGAGGCCTCTCAATGTTAAT
Source organism: Dichomitus squalens LYAD-421 SS1 (assembly GCF_000275845.1). Classification (NCBI taxonomy): domain Eukaryota; kingdom Fungi; phylum Basidiomycota; class Agaricomycetes; order Polyporales; family Polyporaceae; genus Dichomitus; species Dichomitus squalens. The sequence goes on from NW_006766888.1 coordinate 575,242, forward strand.
ATAGGTACCCTGACTAGAATGCCTTGATAAGACCTATCTCGGCATGACTAAGCCAAAAACATGAATTCTACATATATATGCTCACTTCTCGATTATGTTATTTCACATACATTCACCACCAACCTTACGTGGGTCATATGATCCTTTCGTCGCGTCGGTGCTATTTGAACACCATGGAGAAGAGGCAATCAGCGTATAACTGTGGTTACCATGCAATGGCCGGCGGGGAAAGCGTGCTCAAAATGGCATATCTCTGGGTGGGGGTTGGTATATTGCCATGATACTACTACAACAAAGAATCTACAAGGCACACTGACATGAGCGGCGGAATGTGGTGGGAGGCGAGCGGGAATATTGTGAGGTGCAATTGTGCTCTCGGACAGTACATGTGTTGACGTTGAACGTAATGTATGATGTGAAAGGTCGGGTGAGAGGGAGAACATAGATGCGGAAAGCCTATATGTACGAGGGAGACAATAGCTAATAATGCAACAACTGGGCGAGTACTCGCGCCGACGGCCCAGGATGTAGTCCGAACGTCCATGGAATAAATGCATGCTACATAAGCGAGATCATAAGTGGCGGAGACCAGAGGTACACAACGCGGGGTATGAGAACGAGAACGAGGGCAGGCGATAGAGGCGCGCGACTTGGCCGACTTGGATTGAGAGGCGTATAGTCGTCAAAAGCGTGGACATGACCGCGCACCCATATTCGATACAACGACGGTGTCTGCGCTCAACGAGCCGCATGTCGTGTCTGGCGAGCCCCCTCCTCAAGTCATACTCTGTGGCCTGCTCATCGTCTAACAGTGCCATCCGTCCCATCCATATCCATCCCACTGACAACACCTCTCCCCGAGTACGATTCAACTCCCAAGCGGGCCCCTCCGACTCCGTCTCTCGTCGCTCCCCCCGAGCTCAGGATCCATCCTCCCTAGCACCTCCTCCGACGCCACGCTGAATCCACTCCTCACGCTCCCCGTCGAAGCCAACCTCGGACGCACATATGCAGGGGGCAGAAGGATGCCTCCCGCCGCTCCCGGAGCGATATCCCTGTCCTGTGGCGAGTCCCCAAGAGGACTCTCCCTCCGCCCCACACTAGGGTATGCGATCGGGTCCCCAAGGGGCCGCCGCGATGTTGACGCTGGCCCCGTGGCAGTCCGATCTGTCGACGCACTGGCCTCTCGTCTTGAGCCCCGCGATCCGAAGCCCTCCAGCGACGCCATGAACGCCTCCTTCATGTCCCGCAATCGCTCATCCACCGCGCTCTCCGTCGTGAGCACGGGCGTAGACAACGTGCGTGGTCGCAGTGCGACATCGCTCGAGCGCGAGGACTCGGACTCCTCGTCAATGGTCGATGTGCGGGTATGACTTGTCAGTGGCGGCGGGGGGACGGGCGACTCGGACCCTTCGCGTCTGCTCAAGAGCGGCCTACGCGCGTCGATCTCCTGCACGAACGCCGAGATGTCGTCGTCATCCGTGTTGCTGGTCAGGTACGCCGGCGGCTACGTGGAACGAAACGCGTCAGGGCGTCTACTCGAACGACGAAGCAAGAAGATAACACACCGGAACAATTTCCTTCGGCCCACTCCCGGGGCTTCCTCTCGGGCTTGCCTCACCCACACCACTGCTCGGTGTCGCGTAACGTTGACCAAAGCTACTAGAATACCTCTTCCTCGGTGACGCGCTCAAAGGGCTGGCCGACACGCCCTCACCAGAAGACGGCCGGCCCGAGCCTAGGTTTGAAGGCACGAATGGTGGTGAGGGCCGTGCTGGCGTGATAGGGGAAGACGGGAAGTTGGCCCCACTGCCTATAGGGGACGGCGGTACACGAGACGACGTCGGAGACTGGGCTGGACGGCCTGGAAGGGATGGTCCAGCCCCCGTCGAGAGCGGCGACTGTTGTCGCAATGATGGGGAAGGGGAATGCAATGAGGGCGAGCCTGAAGAGATGGTCGACGACTTGAACGCATTGACAGTCGTGATTGGAGTGCGCCGTATGGGTACACCAGTCGGCGACTCTGCCTGCACAGCACAAACCGGACAGGTGTAGGGGTTAGCGCGGCTTCGCGAGGTGGATCCGCGCTACGGGAACTCACCGAACTGCGCCCCTGCATGCTCTCCCGGCGTATCCGCGCCGCAAGCGCGGACACCTCCTCCCTCGAGCTAATTGAGCCCGCGCCCTGTCTTATCGAGGACGAGTCTGAGACCCCAGACGTGCCCATACCCGCGCCCGAAAGGTTCCGCGTGACCGGTAAGGGGATGTTCCCAAGTCTCGGGCTGCCCGCGGGACTGCCTCTAGCGCCCTGGGCAGACGAGAATGACGGCGACCGCCCGTGGGACGATGCAGTCGCCGCGGAGGGTGGGGGGATAACGAACCGGTCTGCAACCGAGCGCGGGGGAGAGCGCGGCAAGGACGTGCGGAGGGGCAGACTGCCGGGGGACCCCGAAATGCTGTCCCGCTGCTGGTTCTTGATGAGGGTAGGGGTGAAATCGGGGCCCTCGTCGAGGGAGAGGAAGCGGGAGGAGAGGAGGGACTCGAGCGTGTCGAGCTGGAAGTTGGGGGACGTGAGGTACGTCACGGAGACGGCGAGCTCACCCATGGGGTGCGTGATAGGGGGCAATGAGTGCTTGTCCGTCTGCAGAACCGGGGCGAGCGCGGGAGGAGCTGTATCTGGGTATATGGGATAACATCGATAGTGTCAGTCATTGTGGTCTGTGGTTGCGGAACCGATGACCCAAGTATCGTAGAAGGTAAGAAGAGCGGACTGATCGAAGGTGCTACGGCACCGCGTGTGCATGTAGGGAAAGAAGGGGACAATGAACCAACTGATGGGAGGTACTCACCAAAGCTCAAAACTTCGTCCGCGCGAATGTCGCCATCGACCCCGTCGACGCGCAGCCTTATACTGAAGTTCCCGCTGCGACTACCCCCGGTACGCCTGCGGAGGCGACGTGCAAGCTTCCACACAGGGAGAACGCGGAGAAGGGTGAAGATGCTGCGAAAGAGCGGGATTCCATGCTTGTACATGGTCGAGGGGGCCACATCCTGGGTCTGGTGATGGTTGTAGGGATGAGGGGCATACTCGAGGTTCCAGGACTCAAGGACGATGTAGCGGGGGGTAGGGTCGATGCGTACGCGAGACGAGTCGGGAGAGAGGTAGACGAGTACCTGGTTGGTAGCTAGCTCGGGGATACATAGCAGAACTTGAAGCTGGAAGAGAGGGACGGCTGGCGAAGTGGAGATAGAGCGATAGACACGGGTGTGCTCTCTAAAGAGCTCCGGGTCTGGAGTCTCGAGGTTGAACTGTAACGACGACCTGGTCAGGTCGCGTCCATGAGCATGAACGCAATGTGCTCACCCATTTGTCGACCTTGGCTGCGGGAGATGGCTCAATGGTAGCTCGTGCATGGTTGACAACTAAGGCGAGTTTAGAGTATAACCTGTGAGCTATCTGGTCGGCCTTCTGGGTCTCATTGGACATGGCAGGAGGGCGAGAACGATGGTATAGCGTGTCTACGAAGACATTAGGACGTATTCATAGGCGACGGTCGTGGGCTGTGATGGACGTGCAAGGAGGGGGAGTCAGACCCTCGTCCACCCCAAATGCCTCTCACTCGATGCCTGCTCGATACGGTCCACCTGGCCGTCAGTCCACGATAGGCGCCCATCCCCTCTCTCCGCCAATTGTCCAATGCCCCTGCTGAGCCGTCCTGCCTTTCTTGTACCCCTCTTCCTTCCACCGCCATCTCCACATGATCCTAGGAGAGCTTAAGCGTACTTCTCGCAGCCCCGGGCCTGCCGGCACGAACAGATCGGCGCACTACCAGTGCGCACAGCTGCGAACGCCCAGGGCGCGCCCACAGACAATATCCGATCCTCCTCGCACGAACGCGCATTCGTGCTTGCTACATGCATCCGACACAGTGCAAATCCCATCGATTATGCTCACGTTTTTCTTCGAATTAGTCTGACAGAGTGGGACGACCTGCTTTCCCCTGTACCCCGAGCGGTACGACAAGCTGTCGCGAGATTGACACGGCGTACAAGTACGCCATATCGGCATCCTATTACTCCATTGCATAACAGGGGTGCAACCACGACAGCATCCAGCCTATAGCCTCTGCGGGAAGCACCTCGCGTACGTCTACCTTTTGCCTCGGGTACTTGCCCGGCCAGGCCCCTGCGGTAGCTCAGCCCCGTGGACCCCACATACAGGAGAACACGACTGAGAGTTCTACCAAGAAACGAGTCATCGCCCCTAAAGCGCTAGTCTGAAGTCAATTTGGGTTGTGCAGGATCATGACCTCCCGCACGTTCCCATTGTCCTTGAAGCGTCCACCCTGACTCCGACGGTCGATCAAGAAGACCGCGGTAGGAACCACCAGCCCACGCCCGCGGTCCAGCCTCTTTTCTTTCCATGTCGAGCAGCGCTGGGTGCCATGACGTTCTCCACGCGGTGCCACCACCTGCGGGGCACGAAGATTGTGTCGCCTTCCTGCAGCATGCAGCTTAGGACGCTGTCTGAAGCAAGCATTGCCCGGGCCGCCTTCGCGGGCACCATATCTGGATCGATTGCGACGTCGAACGTGTCGGAACTGGTGGCCTTAAGGAAGCATTCCACGTGAGACGTGTTACGCATGAATTCGCTGTCCTTTCTCTCGAGGAATGGCGACATCGAGGGAGGAAGTAACACGAAGTGTTTGCCGAAGAGAGACGGCTCCGAGGAAGAGAAGAGGTTGTAGAGGTTGTGGTACGGATCAGTGTGCAGAGCACTGACCTGGATGGTGCAGCATCAGTATAAATGAATTGATCTCCTACGATCATGCGCGATCGAAAGTGAGGGAACTGACGAGCCAGCTGCGCTGGGAGCCTGGACCTCAGGATTCATGCTTGTGAAGCACGAGGTCTGCAGAACGCTGCAAGTCACAGGATCAACCGACCAGTGGCGCGATTACCCTAAGGCAGATTTTGTCGTGGCTCGTTCCACCCTTTCACTGAGCATAAACGAGTTGCGACGATCTCCCGAACGCGCCCATGGCGAGGCATGGAACAGAGCGTTACTTACCACGCCTACCGGCCCCACAAAGAACGCAGACTGATACAGATCCGCCTTCTCCTGTTGCAGGAGCGGTACGATCAGCCCTGGTGGCTTCACGACGTCCTGCAGTCCAGGAACCTGCACAAGTGATAGATCGATTAGCGTCAATATATCGCACATATACGGACTCGGCACGTACATCTTCATGCGCCCTCCATTGCGCAAGATACAGCATCCGCTGCTCTTCGTTGGCGCTCAGCTTGCGTTGGTCCGTCAGCCAGTCGAGGAACACCCCGAGCTGGCACGAGATGCGGTCATCCCACCCGTGCTTCCTATCCCACTTGCCTGTCTCCACCTCGACGAGACGCTCGCTGGGGGCGGCGCGAAGGGTACAGAGGAGAGTCTCCGCGAGATGGTCGTCCTTATCTTTGCGGGCTCGAATAATCACCGGCGCCGCGTTGGGGGAGCGCAGGTACTCGAGGAACTTGTCCGGAGCCGAGGTAAGCCAGGTGGGAGCGTCGGGGACGGCCTTGGTCTTTAGGAGCAATATGGGCGTGTCTGGCGGTAGCGGCAGCGGATGCACGGCCGAAGGCCCTTGAACTGTGTTTTGCTTGTCGGAGGATGTCTCCCAGTATCGCTGCTTCGAAACCTGCGATGTAGCAACCGCTGGCCGGCGGGCGAGCTGCGAAGTCTGCAGGCGGAAAGGTGCTCGTATCATGGTGGTTTGGGTTCGTTTGGAAGGCGTAGAATGTGGCTGGCTTTATGCTGGAAATGTTAGCACGATAGAACATTGGATGTCAGGGCGGGACGCAGAAAGGGGCTCAATGACGACCACCATGACGGATGGCATCTGACCATGTCCCACTCTTCTTGAGAACTACAAACCTGCCGTACCGTTGGGTCAGAACCATATCAAGAACGAGAAGCAAGACTCAGGTTGGAGCAACGTGAAGCAGACCGCCGAAATGCAGCAAGACGCGCATATAGCGGGCAGGACGACTATGATTATGAAAGCAGTCATACAGTAAGATACCTCCGGCCCGATTGGACCTCCGAGTAGCACAAAGAAGGAAACATATACAAACCGCACCACCAGCCCCCCGGAACGCAGCAGTCGATGCACTGGACAAATAGCCAGATGATGCATATTAGTGCTTCGGCTCGTAGTGGCTCTCCTCGAGATGGTTGAGCTCGTCCTCCGCCGCGTCGAGATGGCGGAACTGGAACCAGAAGATGACACCCGCGACGGCGGCGAGGACCGCCATCGAGCCGTAGTTCCAAACAAGCAGCGGGTCCGCCGAGAGCGACACGAACGCCTCGCCGAGCGCAGCGCTGATCCCGTTCTGGAACAGGAAGATGGCCATGACGAGCGAGCGCATGTTCTTCGGCGCCTTCGTGAACGCGTACTCGAGACCGGTGATGGACGCGAAGATCTCCGAGAGCGCAATGAGCACGTACGAGCCCGTCTGGATCCAGACGTTCAGATCAGACGTGATCGGGTTCCCGTGGGCGTCCTGGCACGTTGCGACGTGGTAACCGCAGGGATTGCGCTTGTAGATGTAATGTTGGACGACGGCGGCCCAGATCATGGCGGCTGACCCAGTGAAGAAGCCGAATGTGATTTTCTTCAAGGGTGTGAAGTTGATCCCTGCTCGGCGGAGGGCGGGATAGATGATGATGTCGCAGATGGGGATAAAGATTATGAGGGCGAAGGGGTCGAGATTAGAGAGGACGTCGTTTGGCAGACCGTTAGTAACCATCGTGGCGGCTTGGGAGACCAAGTTATTGTTGATCTGATTGTACGAAAGCCCTGCAAGCGGAAGATGTGGATGGTCGACCCTAGGTCCGGAATCGAAGCACAGGATTGTCACGTACAGTAGATCGGGAACCAGCAGAAGACGTAGCACGCCTTGAAACCGCGCTTGACCTCGTCGACCCACTGATCATCAAACGTCATCCACGAGGGCCTGCTCTCGCCTTCGAAGCGGCTCGGCTTCACGGAGTCCCAGAAGTCGGGCACGTTCATATTCTTGACAAGCCGTATCGGGTTTGTGGACCAGCGGCCCTTCATCGCTTGACGCCAAACGCGGAGCGACTTCGAGAGCACAGAGCCCTGCGGTGGTGAACGTGTATAGAGTCTGTACCCGCCCCACAGCACAAATGGACAGCACAGGAAGATGATGGTGGGGAGAGTGTACGAAAGCCAGAAGCCAACGTACTAGAGCAAATTTGCAGTGTCAGCGGTCTCCCCGGCCTATGTAGTAGGTGCAGACATACCTTCTCGGAGTAGGCCATGGAGATCTGACCTATCAAGGCGCCAACGTTCGTGAAGAGGTAGAAGTACATGTAGATACGAGACGTGGTCATAATCGGGTCGACAATGACGCGTTCACCGCGGGGGGTCTCCCTGATGAAGAGCTTTGACCTCTTGTACTGTTCGGCGACAAGGGGAGAGATATTAGCCTTGAATCCACCTGTTCCCAGGCCTATGATGATGACTGCAATGATGAAGCATCCCAAAGCACCATGCGAATGCTCGATGACACCGGGGACAGAGGAAATGATGAGTAGTATGTGACCGATCAGCGCGACCCCGACGCAGATGCAGACGGTCTTGTAGCGTCCCCATTTTGTATCGGCAAGGTAGCCACCGAACAGTGGAACAACGTACACCCTAGCAGACGGTGAATATCGATTTACGGTAATAACAAGCTAGCGATCTTGGAGATCACGCACCAGAAAGTATTGAAGGTACCGATGCCAGTGGAAGCACGTTGACCAAGGCCGAGCGCACCAGCTTGCTTAATGTTAGCGCCAGTCCTCGATCCGGGTGGCAGCGGTTGTTGTACGAAGTTGGTCTACGAATGCCACAGCCCTTGTTGGTCATCGGGAATTGCGTACATCACATAGAAGGCCACTTACATAGACGACACTCGCTCCGTAAAACGAGAAACGCTCCGCCAACTCAACAAAAGCAATCACTAGGGGACATTGTCAGTTCGTGCGGGGAAATAACATGGATCGGAAACAAATTACAGTACGCGCTCCAAGGGAGGGAGTCAGACACACGGCGCAGTGTGTGCTTCTCCTCTTCGGTGGGGAAGACAAGCCCATCGTGAACGCCGTCGAGCTCGTGCTGGAGCGACGAAGTCGTTGCAGACGCAAGATCATGCTTCTCGAGCTCAACCTCGTCCCGTTGGGCTTCGGCGAACCCAGCTAGGATGTCCTTGTCAACCTGAAGACCAGCCATGTCCTTGTTTGAGTCCTACAAGTCTTGACCGAAGGAGGGTGCGGACTGGTGCGAAGCGATGACCGTTCAGTAGAGAAACTCGTCAGGTCTTGAAGCACCAGAGTACCACCGGAGCACTCGACGGTCAGGGAAGACCTTGATGGGTGTAAAGAAGTTGTGAGCGCTGCATCGCCCGTCCGTTCATCTTGGCATCGCTTTTGAGACATACTGCATGACTGATCCTCTCAGATGCTTTGTGCCCGGCGTTGAACAGGCGTCTCGAAGCCGCTGATCCACTTTGATCATCAGACGATATACCATCTCAACGGCTCACGGGCAGGAGCAGGACGACACGCCCCCAGCGCCAGAATAAATCTCCTAGAGGCATTGTACACATAGTGGGATTGAGTGAACCATGCCCTGCAGTCTAAATGGGATGAGCGAATACATACATCCGCAACTTCGATGTTGGCGTCGTCTTGCCTGGTGTAACCAGCCAAAAGACATATCAGGCGGCATCGCGTGGTCCGCTCGTCTAGACGCAGCGCTGGCTCGGAAGAACTTGCCCCGTTTCTTCCACGCTAGTTAGACTCGTTCTCATGCGGCGATACCTATAGAAGCCTGACGGCTGGCATCACAAAAATTCTCCGACTACTGCCATAAGGAAAATGGTATCCTGTTGGTATGTCAGTCGTAAGTAGTCAGTCGTGAGTACTGTGACCCTGTAATCTTCAGATGTGCTAGGCACTCACGAGCTGTCAGTCGGCCATGGCATAGCAAGTATCCCTGGCTCACAAGTCTGCGCCCATGGAAGGGAAGAGGTGGTTGCGTGTGGTCGCGTGTGAAGGATTTTGGTCAATTCGCAAAAAGTTGTGGCGTTCAGCGGAGTCGGGCATCCTCAATCTCGATCTCAGTGCCTGATCTCATCTGAGACAGTCCGCAGATCTACTCCGAAATCCGAGCAGCAGCTGATTTCCTTGACCTCTGCAGTTTGTTCAAGTCCTGTGCTGATCTCAACCCTTCCGCTTTCGCCGACATGGCCACGAATCCGAACAGTAGAGCTTCGGGCACGGAGGGCAGGGTTAAAGGCCGTAGCGCGATATCACATTCCTTGGCAGAGGGTTGAAGCTAAGTTTGAAGTTTGCTCCTACGCCCTAGCACGCATCGGTGACGGTACAGGAAATCCAGCTCCTGTCGAAAGTCTGCTTATCTATTGCCGGGCTACTTCGGGGAACGATTTGAGCAGCATTGCCGTGCGCCCTCATGACAGCGTGATTTCTGCAGAGCCACATCTTTTCGACCTTGCGACAACAATTCCCAGGAAATCACGCAGCGTGCCCGTGGGGATGTCGTTATCGGGGAAGAAGGGAATTACAGTCAGATCTGATGAGGATTGCGGCTTATATTCACAGGCCCATGCCCACGCAACCCCGTGGACACACCAGCTGAACAATAGGTGATACTAATGAAGATCGACATCGATTGCATTGCTCGAGGAAATGTCACGACGAGAGATCTGACTCCCCTCTCGTTGAACGCTATGAGCAACTCTGCCACGAGACGCACTGTCATCATCACCGGTGCCGCCGAAGGCATAGGACGCGCAATCGCAACGAGGCTAGCAAGAGATGGATATGACCTTGGCCTGTTCGATCTCCCCCATGCGCGCGACAGGCTAGAAGAATTAGCCGAAAGTACCCGGACCAGGCATGGTGCCAAAGTCTGCAATGTGTACGGGGATGTAACAGTAGAGGATGACGTCAAGCGGCTCGTGGAGACAGTTGTGCAAGAGCTCGGCGGCCTGTATGCTGTAAGTCAGTCCTAGTTCTTGGTGCCGAGGGACTAATTCTGTGCGCTACCAAGTTTATCGCTAATGCTGGCATCGCTCGGATCGGTACTCTCCATGAGGGTACGAAAAGGCGACTGCGTATTCGCAGAGATGCGCTGATTGGACGATGTTTCAGTGCCGACGGAGGAGTTCGACAAGTTGATGAATGTCAACGTCAAGGGGGTGTTTTTCAGTTACAAGTACGCCGCTATACAGCTCATCAAGCAAGGCCATGGTGGACGTATGATTGGTGCAGCGTCAGCCGCTGGAAAGAAAGGTATCTTGGTTCACATGACTACTCTATCCTTCATGTCAGGCATCACCACTCCCTGACGTGGGGATTTTCAGGAGCTTCGGGATGGGGCGTCTACAGCGCCTCAAAGTTCGCGGTGCGGGGTTTGACCCAGTCCGCTGCGATGGACTACGGGAAATACGGCATCACAGTGAATGCTTACGCCCCGGGATTCATTGAGACACCCCTCTGTGAGTGATTGCTACCATGTATTAGAACAATCTCCCTCTAAGTGCAACCGGCTCTGGGGATGGACAGTGGAAGGGATTGACGAAATATACAGCGCAAAGATAGGCAAACCCAAGGGGACGTGGACGCAGGAGTCGTCGGTCCGTCTACGCTTACCATGCCAACGTGCTTATCCCGGCTCATCAGGAGGTTATGCATATCTACAGGCCAATTGGAATGTATTACGCCGCCATGGACAGCCGGACGACGTTGCAAACCTTGTGTCATTCCTCGTCTCGGATAATGCAGCATTTATCACCGGTGAGAATCCGTCGTGTACGCGATCGTAGACGCGTACCTTGCTGACGGACTCCATTAAACCTTTACATCGCGCCAACAGGACAATCGGTAAGTATATATGCGCCGAGCAAAGCGGGGCGGCATGTCTGATAACAGTCTCCGATAGTACTCCATTGACGGCGGCATGCACTTCGACTGAACAGTTTACGCTCGGATACTGAGAGAAGACCATCCACAGGGCGCGCAAGGAAGAAGGCACAGGAGAACAGACATGGAGAGGAACATACGACCCAGAGAGCATGCCCGGAATTCACCCAACGGACGTAGTTAGTGATCCCAGCGATCACTGTATTATTTCTTGCCTCCATGGTACCTTGCCTAACCCTGGACGTCGGTTGCTTCTTGACACCCCTGGGACGGATGCGCCAGGAAACGTCACCCTGAATACCAAGAACTGGTTGTCGTTGTCCAATCCAGCGTTGTACGGCTGTCCAAGGGAGATGCCCTGCGTCGTGATGAAGTCGTTATCGGACTGGGAGAGAAGCACCGGAGATCAGCTCGTTCCTAGATCCAGGGCAGCCGCCGAACGAGATATTGACAGCTCAACTTACGACAGTGAACAAAAAGTAGTCATCAGGGAAATCCGGGTCGCCGACTGGCGCGAGGGCGAGAGATTCCCACTTAGCGTCGATGAGGGTCTGGTCTGCAGGCTTGCCTGTGGGCCCCCAGTAGCAGGGTTTGAGACAAGGCTTAGGGGAAGAGAACATCAAGCACGCACCGTTATGGAGACCGAAACGGGCGAGCTGCGTGTCGTCGATGAAACTGACGAAGGAGACGTACGTGGCAGGGTTGATGGTGCTGTCAAGCTCGCCATCCGGCGAAATGGGCTTGCTTGGATCATCAAATTCTGTGTTGTGAATGTCGGTCGCGTCGGTGATATCTATCAAGTCGGCCTGCCTGTCGGGTTGCAATCCGTCAACTGCGACCTTCACAGGCAAGTGTGTACAGTGACTTACTTGTAAGCGGAATTATTGTCGTCACCGCCGTGACCATCGGAGTCACGGGAGAGAACGAGGAAGACATTATCGCTGACAAAGTGTAGCTCGCTTGAGGCGTACGTCTTGCCCTTTTTACTTTGTGGAAGTGGGACGACCCACTCTCCGACAAGAGGGGGCTGTGCTGCAGACGAGGAGACATTGAAGGCGACTAAACGTGTGAAACGCGAAGTAGTCTTGTCGCTTCCCCCATCCTGGATGGTCGCGGATTGGAGGAGTGCATACAGGGTGTGCCCGTCAGCGCTAACGGTCAGTCCCTCGAAACCTATATGGTAAGAGTGCATGTGGTCTATATTCAATTCGATCTGTGAAGAGGGATTGTATTACGGACCTTGGTTTCCCGCGCGGCCTGTGTCGGGGTCGGAGTCAGAAGTAAAGTTGAGCTCGCCCTTAACCAGAGGGAGGATTGCCTGCGGAGGTTGGATGGCTTTGATGAGCTCTGCTTGTTCGCTGAACAAGTAGATGTACGGGCCGTATTCGTCGCTGGTCCAGAAGCTATGCGACAGTCCGTGAGCCGCCGATCAGAACTTCAGACGCAGAGAAAATTACACACGTTCCGTCAGCGTTGAGCACGAGGCCTTCAGCGTCCAGAGACAGATGGTCATTAGAAGGCGCCTCTGGTAATGGCGGGTCTGCCGAGGTCGACGGGCGAATAGCCAGCGCGTCAAGTCCAGTGGTGGCCGCGTCGTTTCTCTCAGTATACAAGAGTGTGTTACGGTATGAGAGTTTGAGGGTGGTCAAAGCGGCATCGAAAGTAAGATTGTTCGTTCCGTAGAATGGCGACAACACGAAGTCGATCTGGTGCTGACGACCTTGATAATCGATAGTTCCGTCACTACACGACCCACCGTATCAGCTTGCGTGACTAAGACTCTATGAGCTTGGGAGAACATACACGTTGAAACCCCGATCGGGTTGGGCAACAATCGTCCCAGTGAAAGTGCCATCGGACTGCCGCGCAAATGAGCCTCTCTTGAGGGCGATGGCACTCCCGAAACCCCCCATAGTGTTGCCTATACGGCATTGTCAATTTGAAGACGTTACGCTTGCTTGTGCGTCACGAACCTGTAGAGTCCGTGAAGTTCGACGGAATCAATCCGAACGCGACTAACCCCTGCAAACTCGCTAGAACTCAGCACTCCTATCCACGATAAGACTGGGCAAACCTTATTGATGTACGTATTCCCACCCAGTTCCACAGGCACAGCGTACGATGGGTCAGGCTCTGGGAGGCGCGTCGAAGACGGGCGCCCATCGGAGGTCGTGATGTGCAGGGAAAGCGCGACGATAATCCACGAGAGAGTCGGAACCATTGGGCCTTTCGTCCTCCACGAGGCCTGGAGCAAATTTTCTGCCTCTGAGCAACCCTTTATACGCCATGCTACGCTGCCGTTGAGGTCCTGGCTCTGACGGACCCTTCTTGATATAGACGCAAGGCCACGCGGACAATGGACGCACGTTCGTCCGCCTATTCGACCCCTAGCCCATGGCCATGACTCACATCAAACTCAGCTTGTCGTGCCTCTTCGGAGCATCATCAATGACAGGTTGAACACCGAACGGTTAATATATACCATGCCGTCAAAACCTCCAACCGCATCCATCGAAGGCTCCAAGTGGCAAGCGCCGACATGCTGTCTTGATGGCCAAGGGCGGATGACTCTCCTGAGGAAGCTCGCCGGCGCATCGCGGCGATGCCGTAGTATCCCGGCGTCAGCACTTCAGCACTGCAAGATAGTAAGCGCTTGTGTTCTTATTCTCAGCTATGGTGCAGTTCACTTAGAGGCATCCACTTTTGTACGCAATTAAGCGCCGACCTATAAGTCCCTTAGACTGTCATGAAACCCTCCCATAATCTGTCAATTGCACGGATTTGAACAGAGGAACTGATCCCTAGACGCGATTTTAGGTCGGGTCAAAACTGGCGAAAATGGCTTCGACAGTAAGGCCACGGCACGTGACACGGGCGTTTAAACACTAAAGAGGTAATCCGTTTATTACATAATGGTATCAGACGCCCGTCGCCCGTGCCACAGAGCCTTCGGCATGTTGTCCTGGAGAGTTTCCAAGATATATAGTTGCAAAGCTTTCAAAGAAAATAGTTCTTCACTAGGTCCCATAAAATGAACAACTATGAGGTCACAATGATGTGCAACATGCTCTATTGGTGTCATGAGTCGGTCAAAACCGACCCAAGGCCAAGTCACGTGATGCTCAAGCGCGCGCTTAACTGCGTACAAAAGTGGATGCCACTAATTGAACTGCACCATAGCACGACTCTCTCCAAATAGCCGAGCTGATACTAATTTGACATCTACGGCACGTCCGTCAAAGCTTATACATCTGTACATAGATGTTAAGGCAAGCTGTCATTCCGCTAAGTTAACGGGCTACCTGCCGAATGCTTGTAGCCTAATATTCATTGAGGACGATTCTGGTCTGGCTCGAAGATCGTGAGACACTAGCGACAAGTTTCTTCATGCTTCCAGCGGAAGCTTTCCTCTCAGGCGTGAGTTTCCCACCGATATCTGCTTGCTAATCCGGAGACGATGTGTCGCAACAGGAGTAGTACTAGCTGAGAGAGAGAGAAGTCCTTCCTCCTCGCCCTCGACAGCGATGGTTTATTCAGAGAGTCCAGTAGCTACCGAGCTCATACCGCCCCTCGACCCAGAGCTACTTTCTTTATCAGATGCGGAGAGCTCATTCCTTCGCTCCACTACCTCTCTCAATGATGACGAGTTACGGAAGCGGATATTGGACATTCAGAAGCGGTAGGTTTTCCGTCATTCCCGAACTCATTCAGATGGGCTCACATACACGATAGGGCCTAGTAAGCATTCTTTTCGATAACCTAGGTCCTCCCGGCCAGTCGACTGATAGCTAGATCAGCGAGGAGTACCCATATCCATGCGTGCGGGCCTTCCACTTCGTGAACCTCATGATGGCTGCAAACCCGATCTACTCGGCGGTTCTCGAGGCCGGCAAAACCGATCGGACCCTCTTCCTTGACCTCGGGTGTCATAGTATGCACACACCGCGAACGGTCCAGAGTCTGGCATCAGTCTAATCGCATGTCTGTAGTGGGGACGGACCTCCGCAAGCTGGTCTATGACGGATATCCCGCGTCCAACGTGGTCGGATGCGACCTGCGGCAAGAATACTTCGACTTCGGCTACGAGCTATTCGGTGATAGGGACAGATGTCCCATCCGATTCTTCGCGGGCAATATCTTCGACTTGCCTGATGTCGCTGCACACACTGCCGTCGTCCAAGAGACGCACCCTCCTAACTTAGCATCAGTTGACAATCTATCTCAGCTGCGCGGTAACCTCACCCACATCTACACCGGGGCGCTGTTCCACCTCTTCAATGAAGAGACTCAATATCAGCTCGCCATCAGGCTCGCCTTACTTCTGAAGAGGACACCAGGTGCCATTGTCTTTGGCCGACACCATGGCTTGGAGCACGCAGGCAAAGTCGACGATCACCTCGGCCGGTAATTATACCCAGTCCACCATCAGATCTCAAACTGACCTGTCGGCTTAGCGACCGTTACGCTCACTCGGAGACATCGTGGCCCGCTTTGTGGAAGAAGGTATTCATAGAAGTCGAAGGAGAGGCGTTCGTCGACAAGATCGTCGTTTGGGCGAAACTCACCGATGGGTTCACGCCCAACGTGTTCGGAGCGAAGAAACAGCACCGGATGCTGTACTGGAGCGTTCAGATCGTATAGCAGTTCAAGAAGGTAGATTAGGTATTGATAACTATGGTTATCCCCTAGATACATAGCCGGTACCGTGGCTCAGAAGTTTTCAGCGTACATGTCGGGACGGTTTACAGACCGCATGAGTATCGTTGTTGATTTACGGAATGATGACGGCCCGGAAACGGGCGGTTTCCCTGTGAGCATAAGCTTCATGGGCCTTGTGGAGCGGGAACCGTTCCACCAAGCACTTGAGCTTCTTTGCCTGAACGAAGGCGAGACAGTCCTCCGCGTCCTTCGGAGAACCCGCGGGCCAGCCACGGATGGAGAGGCGCTTCACGAGCAACGACACTGCAAAGCACGTTTCGGATCGACGCATTTCAGACAATGGTATTGTGAACACTCACAAGGCGATATCTTCATCGGCTCAGGCTCCACAGCGAGCACGAGCAAAGTGCCGTTGACCGCGAGGCCGTCGATGAGGCTCTCGGTGACGTTCGCGTTCGGCGCCGTGGACATGATGACTTTCATGCCCCCGAACTCCTGGAGAGCCTGGGCTTGGTCCACCTTGGAGCTGTCGATGAACTCGTCCGCACCGAGGGTGCGAGCGAGTTCCTCCTTGGACCCGTCCGACGATAACGCGATCGTTCTGAAGCCCATCGCTGAGGCGAACTGGACGGCGAGATGTCCCAGCCCTCTGTTATTGTAACATGAGTCACGTAGAGCTGCAAAGAGCGGAAGGCCGAGAAGTGCGTACCCGATGCCTTGTATGGCGACATACTCGGGAGGGGAGATTGACATGTTACGGAGGGCGTCTGCGCGGCGTGCATCGGTGAGCAGTACATCAGGCATCAGCGACGTCCCACTCACTGAACGTCGATATACCTGCGCACAGAAGGGGCGCCGCTTCAGCAGGGTCCATGTCCTCGGGGACTTTGACTACGGCTTCCGACCTCAAGGTCACGTACTCGGCGTAGCCTCCATCCCAGTTTGCACCTGGTTGCCACGCTTCAGCACAACAAGGGGGGAGACGTAGTTTCGGGTACTTGCCGATGATGCATTGGTTCTGGCATGTCATATAGTCGCCTGCCCGACAGCGGACGCAAGTATAGCAGTGGCCGCCATGATAGCCGGCCCCAACGCGCTGGCCGACCTTCCACATCGTTTCTTGGCAAGACACGGCCACGACGTCCCCGACGATCTCATGTCCGGGGACGCGGGGCAGGGGCACCGGCATGACTTGAGTCGGGCAGATGTCGTCCCTGCAGCAGACGGAGTCAGCTCCTGGCAAGATGCGAGGAGAGAATGAGGTGCTGACGTTCCGCACACGCCGCAGGCGAGCACTTTGACGACGATTTCGCCGGCCTTGGGAAATTTCCACGGAACGGTTATTTTCTGGAGCTTGCCCCCAGGTACGAGGAAGGCGTAGGCGGTGTAGGTAGCGGGGAATTCTACGAGTCCAGGCATGGTTGTAGAGGGAAAGCGTGTCTGTGTATGACGGGCTGTTGGCCGATAGAGGTCTAGGATGGGGCGGTTTTATACCTCGACGTGGGCGAGCCTGAGGGCTAATGCACGGCCGCTCAGCATAGTATAAAACAGCGCAAAAGAGCAGATTCCGGTCTTCGACGTGTGGTCCCGATCCGACATCGAGGAGCCGAAAATGGTGGTTTGGCGTATGTCACGACATGACACAACCTGCTTGCAAGCATTGTCTTTTCTGTACAGCGAGGAGACAGCGTGGACGCGAGCAGTTGGCGTAGTTCGTGAAGATAGGCGGGAGTGCGGGTAGGCCGATCAATTGCAACAAAATTTGGATCGCAGAGGTAAGAGCACCGCGGAGGTGGCGCGTTCGCGGGAGAAGGCCGAGTGTGAGCATAAAGAGCACACTGACAGATATCTCAGTAATTGACACCACACGGATACTCCTAGAGCGGCTCATACACATACCTTCTTCCAGGCACTCAAAGTCAAAGAAACATGATTCCTGTTTGACCACTACGGACAAACATCGTCGCACCCCGTCCTGGGCCAATCTGCGTAGCGATTGTTCCTCACTGTGAACGATTGAGTTGTGTGTCTATTGGCTCGTGGCTGAGCCTGATAATACAATACGCACGTTTTTGAGGATTGTAAAGTGTCGAAATCTCCTGGTTCATGATCCATGAACGTCAAGATCTTGCGGATAATGGCCACCTGGGCCTTCTTTGACCCCAGCGTCACAATGCGAAAGCCAAGGTCCCATAAAGTGGTGGCGTCATGTAGGGAAAGAAAAAAATTCACGCTCGAGAGGACGGCTTGGAAGCGACGACGTCAGAATGGTAGAGAAACTGAGATTACTCGAGCAATGTGGCGAACGGAACAGTGCGTGCCACGGAGCCGTTGGGAAACTAGAGACACGTCATGGATTTGCTTGTTCACACCCGTGGCGGCGGCCTATAGAAGGTCGAGACATACCGTCTGCCGGGACCACGTCTGTCCGAAGTATCACAAGCGGTGAACATTGATGTGGCGACCCGCCAGAGAGCCACTTCTGCTGCTCATGGTTCACGGCTTCCGACAGATATATGGACAAGAGCTAAGGGAAGACCGATCAATGAGGGTGGTCAACATGCAAGAACGACTGTCACAATCATATTACAGGGCTTTACGCGAAAACTGTAGAAGTTCGGCGAGGGTTATATTCCTCACGAGCATGCTGGCATATTAAGGTGCCATTGGCTAAATCTATAGCACATACAGAGCAGGAGCTTGAATTATATAGATTATAAACAGCGGCGAACGCATTGCATTTCAAAACATACCTCAAACTGTTATGGGGAATTTGCCAGTGTCAGTAGGTAGGTTGGTGATTGGAGGAATACTGTTGCAAGTGAGCCAAGGTGCTAGACCACATCTTCCTGCGCTCGCATTTGAGAAGTTGAAGGTGAAAAGAACGGAACACGTCGATGAGCGCCAGTACGCGCGTTCTGCTGCCGTCGACGCCCACGCGAAGCGTCACCGAGCGCCGGTCGGTCCTCGAGAGTCGGCCTCAGACTCGTACCGCCCCCTGCGCGGTGCCCCTCTCCGTCCGCAGCCTGGCCCTCTAGCTTCAGCTATACCTGCTTGGAGCTACCAACCGGACTTGCTGCCAAAATGTTCCCGGCATCCACATCTGCATGGACATCGAACGTCTCTCAGCTCGAGGTCCTAATCACTCGGGCGTGCAATCCGACCATGGGCGAGCCCAACTACGCCCTCCATCTTGAGGTTGCGGAGTATATCAACCAAAAGAAGGCAAACACGTACGCCCCCTTCTTCCTATACATCGAGCCACCCCAGCTTATCCGCACGCCATTCGCCTATCCCGAAATGCAGCCCCCGCGAAGCGGCGATGACCATCGCACGGCTCGTGAACCACCGCAACCCGCACATCGCCATGCTCGCCCTCGCGCTGCTCGAAACCCTCGTCCAGTCCTGCGGATACCCCTTCCACCTACAGATCTCTACCAAGGAGTTTTTGAACGAGCTCGTCCGCCGCTTTCCCGAGCGCCCGCCCCCGTTCCCGGGCCCGGTCATGCAGAAGATCCTCGATCTCATCCACAGCTGGAAGGAGGGCATTTGCGTGGAGTCGCGATGGAAGGACGATTTTGCGAACATCCGGGATATGCACCGGCTTCTCACCTTCAAGGGTTATCGTTTCCGGGACGCGGGCAGGCAGCAGGCCTCCTCGGCGCCGTCCTCGTCGGTGAGTCTTCGTCGCGCTCATGAGCCATCAGTCCCGCGGACGTTCCAATGGAACGATGGCGGACGTGACGCTGACACGACATGTCGTACAGGTACAGAATCTTAAATCCGCGGAAGAGCTTGAGGCGGAAGATCGGGAAGCGCAGCAAGCTAAGCTGCAAGAACTGATTCGCAGAGGAACGCCGCGGGATCTCGCTGCCGCGCAGGAGCTCATGAAGACTTTGGCGGGTGCAAACCCCGACGCGAAACCGGACTACCGCACGCAGTCTCTCACGGAGCTGAACAAGCTCGAGAGCAAAGTCATCTTGCTTAACGAGATCCTAGACAACGTCGATACCACGAGAGGAGAGAAGTTTGTGCAAGGAGACGTGTACGATGTGAGTCCCGGCCCGTTCATCATTAGTACCGGACGCCCGGATTTACCAACCGCGCCCATGTTTGTAGCAAGTCGCGTCAATACTCCGCGACGCCCGACCAAAGATCCAGAAGTGGATATCCAACGCCGAAGAAGACGACCCCGAGTCCCTCGACACCTACCTCCAGATAAACGACCAGATCAACACCGTCCTCAACCGCTACGAGTCCTACAAGAAGGGCGACTTCTCCGCCGCCGCCAACCCTATCCCCGCAGAGCTCTCCAACGGCGCCCAAGGCGTCTCCCTCATTGACCTCGACGATGCCCCAGCACCATCGTCGAATGCGGGTGGGGCAGCTGGTGGCGGGGGCATCAACGACCTCGCGGACCTCTTCGGCGCAAGCCCCGCGGCCCCCCAGGCGCAACCCCAGACCGCCCTTCCACCTGGGTACCCCGGCCTCGCCGGCTCTGGCTTCAACAGGAGTCAGGGTTACGGGGTGCCGATGAGCGCAGGGCTGGGGGTCGGGACGGGCTTCGGCGTAGGCTTAGGCGGCACGGTGTTCTCAAGCCAGCCAGTCACACCAGCTTTCCAGGCGCCGTCCCCCATGGGTGCGAACGGCCCCCCGGGCAACCTCCCCCAGCGCGCAGGGACCACGTCTCCCTCATCGGGGGCGCCGCTGGGCTCGATCCGGTTGGGGACGCCACAGCTGCAGCCGCAGAGTCCCGCGCAACAGCCGCAGTACTCGCAGTCGTCTGCGCCTGGGTTCTTTGGGCAGCCGGTGCAACCGCCGCCGTTCCAGCAGCAGCAGTTCCAGCAGCAGCAACTCCAACAACAGCAGTTCCAGCAACAGCCGTTCCAGCAGCCACTGCAGCCTCAGGTTCAGCAGTCGGCCCAGCCGACACCGGCGAACGGGCAGGCGCAGGGGAAGGACCCATTCGCGGATCTAGTCGGGCTCTTCTGAGGACGAATGGACTTGACTATTGCTATTTACTGCTGTCGTTGGTTGGTTGGGAGCATGTATACATCGCACGAGGAAGGATGTAGGTTAGGGGAAGCAGTCATACATCTCATCTAGCGTTCTCGAAACCATGTCTCGCCACATACCTAGGTCAGCGCCAGGACGCATGATTGAAGGAGCCCAACACACGAGGCCGTGAACGTTTGATGAGTGTGATTCGGTTGGGCACTAGTGGAAGTATATGTACAAGCAGGCTCAGTGCTCGATGCAATGTCCGCACAAGCTGGGCTTGGGTATATCGTGCCGCTCGCTCATGTGTAGAACTTGCGGTTGGGGTTCGGACCGAAGAGGTCCGCCCGGATCTCCGGCAGCATCTATGCAGGAACATGAGCAATGAGCCTCGATGTTCTCGCCGCGACCTGAGGGCGGAATCACATACCCTGTCCTCGAGTAACCGTAGCCGCTCATCGAGGGTGTTGTCGATCGTAATGCGCTGACTGCCGCTGACGAGCTTGACACCTCCGGCGCTGTCCCCCACAGTCGTCAGCGGCCTACGCTGTGCACGAACGACGGAAGAATGTACTGAGCTACTCACATATCGTCACTCAACGAGCCCTCGACGGTCGACTTGACCGTCTTGCCGCTGATCTCGTTATACTGCTGCGCCGCATTCTCCGCCGCCCGCTGGACGAGCTGGACGTCCTTCGGGCGTGCGTGCACGGTAACCTCGGGCTCAAGCTGGGAGAGGAACCCCTGGACGATGATCCCTTGGAGGAACTGGACGTAGCGGCCCTCGTCCATTGCGAGCTCGTCGATAGCCGCACGAGCGGTCGCGAACAGGTCCTGGAGATGCTCCTCACGTTGCTGGAGTAGCTTCAGGCGGGACTTGTTGGTGAGCGTGGAGTGCGCACTGCAAAAGTTGTGAGACGAGCGCCGTGTCAGTCGACATCACGCAGCAAGGGAGTGATGGGGAGGTCTGGGAGGTGGATGAGGACGCACATCTTCTGCGAGACCTCGGCGCCCTTGCGCTTCTTCTCGTAGAGCGCGTCGATGGCCTGCTGCTCCTGCTTAACAAGTTTTGCCTATATCGAAGCCACTCCCGGTCAGTATCCGCCCTGGTTTCTCGCATTCACGACTAGTCTCGCAATTGTAGCAACCCACCTTCTCAATAGCGAACTCCTCATCCGCCTTCACCTTGATCTCCCGTGCCTTCTCGAGGGCCTCTTGCTTAATGAACGCCACCTGAATACGCACACAGATCAGACCATGTCAACTGTCCGCGCTGAACGATGGTGCGAATGTTCCTGCATGGGGTCCTCAGGATGGGGGATGTACAGACCATCTTGTTCATCTCCGAGAGAACCTCATCGTCGTTGAGCGGTCGGCTCGCCATAGTGGCTCGTTCGTGAGGTCCTTCAAGAAGAACCCTTGTCTAACAGGATATTATGCCGAAGCAGCAGGGCGTCGGGGACGACGTCAATAGTCGAGAGCAGCAGCCTGCGTTGGGGGCGCGCGATTCGGCAATGGCGGCGTCACTGCACGGTGACCGTCAGGTGTGACAATGCGTCACCGTCACGTCCCAGCTTTCGGCGTTTGTTTGTTTGTTTCTTTTCTCTTTCTAGATCCCGTTTATTGCCCTGCGAGGCCGCGCCTCATGGTAGGCCTTAAACTACAAACACTATCGACGTGAGTAAGAAGTGGGTGTTCGGCTGTACATGGTGGGCGTTTGTTTCTCTTCTATCCTGCTGCGAACTGGGGAGTCCATGAGGGACGCTTTTTCGGACTGTGCTTTCCATCTTAGACGTCTTGCCTTCACCTCACTCACCGTACAGTTATACGTTCTTTCATGAAGCTGAAAGACATCTGATTGATTTCAGATGCGTTGAGCCACAATCTAATCCATGCTCACGCGGTTGGGCTCGAAGCAAAAATATAAAGCTCATATTACATGCACCTCCGCCCATGACTGAGCTTGGGTTTCTGCCATCTCATAGCTCTTGATGTATGAGATGTCGAGACGGACTTCATTCCTAGCCCTACCCAAGCATCCACTTCATATTCATGCGATGCTCATTTGCGCCCGCCGCCCGCATCGACTTCTTGACTTCACTACCTGCTCTTGAATGGATGCAATCATCTTCCGGTTGCTACAGGGTCCACCGTCCCCATCATACATATTATGGACGTGTACAGCCGGTAGATCTTTCACAGCCCAAGCTCAACCTTCGAGGCACTCCTGACGACCAGATGCACGATGCTTATCTTCTCCAGCGCATCAAACGCCATGAGAGGGGGACCGGGAAACAAGGTCGGGTAAACGGGTAACTGCGTTGATCTGCAAGGAGGAGGCGAAACGAGGCTGAGCACGTGCGTACCTGCTGTACCTGCGGTCAGTTCATTAACACCCCCAGGCCCAGATCACAGAGCTGACAGGCTGCGCAGATTGCCTGTCGGCCGTTGCTCATCAAGTCCACCACCTCAGCTGGGAGGATCCGGAATGTCGACATCTTCAGAAGTTCCTATGAACGTCATACTTACATATCCAACTATGCACCTACGATCAGGCTCTCGTGTGCTCGTCGACAGATATTTCTCACCGTGGATGACCTCGATCATTCACTCTCGAGACCTCCTCGAGTACATCATTTCGATTTCAAGCTGTGCACTCTCCATCCCACAAGAGCTCTGTTAGAACGCGTACAACAACACCACCACCTACAAGCGGCGCGCGAAGACACGAATTGCGGAGAGATTGCCACCGCCCGATCGACGGTGAGTAACGCCGTTCAAGTTCACGAGCGGGACGTTTGGTCGCCCGCGTTTTCCGTGAATTCGTTCTGTCACGCGTACCGCCTCGCATTACCTCATGATCAAGATCCAAGGATCGCCCCTCCAGGACGCATGGGACCATAGTCCACGAAGCAGCTCCGACTTCAAACTCACCTCGAGGCATCGAGGAAGGGACCACGGCGGAAGCTAGCATCAACATATCACCGCACACTTGGCTGCTCGGACGATTCCAGGCAGCGCTAGGAGAATTCGGAGATGCATATGCGGGATATGCCGGTGGCATCTGCTGTTGTGGCGCAGGGGGATGGGCGGACCCTGACGCGGGCCGCGGCCTTGGCATTTGCATGCGATTGGATCGGTTCTGTGGGTCTGGTGGGAGGGTACATGAGTCGCTGGGCGCGGAGTAAACATCATGATGGATGTGCGTTCAACCCCACCGGGCAAGCGACGGGTTGTGTTCGGAATCAAACTTGTAAGGCGACCTTCCAAGGAAATTGTTGAGTGGTAGTGCTGAACTGAGGGACTGTGCAGGCGACAGCAGGGTCGTCATAGTAGCTACTGTAATAGGAGGCATAAACGGGTGGGGAAGGCGCCCACGTGGTCGAAAGCGGTGCATTCATCGCTTGTCCTGCCTCAGTCGCCTGCAGCTACCAACTACGCGTCTTCCGCCTCTTGTGCTCTCCCCATGGCAAACTCACGTTCTAGTGCACTCGAGATGTTCTCGAGCTGTCTCCCTGATACATATAGCTTCCTTAGATATCCGCATGAAGACGGTGAGTGTAGATGGGAGTATGATAGCTTCACCAATGATAGACTCCGTCGCTACTGATCACGGGTGGCGATGTGCGATCAACATGCCCACCTCTGCATGACGACTCGGGCCATCATCCTGTTGCCGGGATAGAGCTCCGCCGAGATGGTGAGCAATGCGAGGCGACCACACGACGCCGACAGACAGGCCGCATCCTTCAAGTACCCGCCCGCCTGTCTCTCCGCTTCCCCGGTTCCCTCCCACTTTCATTCCTGTGGCCAACCTTTTTCCTTCGCACATCGCAGGTCGATTGTATAGCTCCTTCTTCACCTTTTACTTTCTTCATTCTACGTTCTCAAGGAGCTTACAGTCACTCTCGCAACGCAAATTCCAAGCAACGCACGAACGATTCTTCACGCCAGCCGTCATGAACGCCAAGCTCGCCACCCGCAACGTTATGGAAGTCACCGCTGCCGCACCAGCTGCCGCACGCCCGTCGCTTTCCGTCCGCTGTCCCACTACGCCTCTCGAGAAGGCTGCGATTACCGAGCTCGCGATGACGATCGCCGAAGAACTCGCCAGTCTGAGCCAGTCCATGTCCCCCATCGGGATCGACGTCCCCCTCAAGCACACAGGCCTTAACCCCAAGACCCTCTCTCTCTTCCATTCCTGGCTCAAGTCTGCGCATGACTACGATGCCAGCCTCAGCAGGCTCTTGGAGGACGACATGACGGCAGAGGTCCTTGCTGCCGATGTTCTGGGTACGTCTCTTACTTCTGCCAAACCCAGATTGCGTCTCATTACTGTCTCTCGCGTCCGTCGATAGCGTCCCCAAGAACACGGCAGGCGCGAGCGCTGCCCAAGCCCGACAGACCCGTAGGCTCCGGGTCGTTCGCCTCTAGGCGTGCCCGCCGCGCTCCCCGCGCCCCGATCTCAGTAGATGTGACGACCGAGCCCGAAGAGGTTCCGGTGTCGTCCGCTGCCGCCAGGCAGTACGCCGCAGACATCGGTATGGCTCCCTTCGACTCCTGGGCGGGCAAGAAGTCTAGGTGAGTACTAGCGCCATCACCCCATATCTCCAACGAAACCTCTGCTCTATGCAACGTGCAACGTGCTGACTACTCGCGTTTGATGCGCATGTGCAGCCTCGTGTACGGCCTGCTTGCGCTCGGGCTCGTGGGCTCGCCGATGTCGCCTTCGATGAACGCGATCAAGTCGCCCGCGGTGCCGGCCTCGTACAACCCGGGCTCGCGCCTCCGCCCGATCGCGCCCCTCGAGGACCCCCGCGCGCTCATGCCGACGCGCACGCCCATCTTCACGTCGTTCCTCGACTCCGTGCGCATGCCTGGCGTGGACGCAGTCCAGTCCCCTTGGGTCCCGGACCGCCACTACGCTAGCCTCGACGGCATGTTCGCGGAGCTGCGTTTCCCCCAGACGCCCGGGAGCGTCTAGAAAACGGTACACCTCTGTCTCTCATATGTCTCTCTTGGAAGATCTTTCCGAGAAGAGTTGATAGGTGCCGGTGATCAAAGAGACATCATATCGGACTCGTGGATATGCGGACCCTTATTGCAAGTGACTTTAGATCATCCTTCATTCCTTCGTGCTTTCGCTGCTGCCGCCCCCATCGCGCATACCCTCCATTCGTTATCAATTGGCTCAAGTTCATCTCCCTTGGCAATCACTCATGGCTCATTTGCACCCACACGCACCCTTCGTTCCCTTGGCCACAAATTGCTGCATCTACGTCTCGTTCATGTTTGCACCTTTACCCTTCAAGTACTTTGCATCTTCTTCCGGTTACGGTGTTGTTCAATAGTTTCGTTTCGTCGCTTTTGCTTTCGTGTTCGCAGTGCGCGCCTCCCCTTGTCCTCATTAGTGTGTTGTTGGATACTTTGCGTATGCCTGTACGCGCGCATAACGTAGTAGTTTACCTCACGACGTCTTGACACGAATTGACGCAAGGGTTTTTCTGGTCCGGGAACCCACCCCATATGTACCCGTTTTAGCGCGCGGCTACTTCCCACGTCGAATATCAAGGTCGTCCGTCATAAAAAGCTTGCACAAGTTGACCATCGTCTCTCATAACTTGGCATGGGTGCTATACGCACTACCTATTCGATGCCGGAGCCTAGACTCTATGCTATCGTTTCAGGCTGCTCAATCTAGCTGATCCGACCCCAATGGTACTCTGAGGGCTATAGACTGCAGCTGGGAGTCGGAGCACGTTGCGCGTGGTGGACCTGCACACAATCGCGTCCGTCTCGCCGGTGAGTATGAGTTTCGCCGCCTCGACTGGTCCAGAAGATGCTGACTTGGCCTGTTGACTTTGACAGACGAGCTAATCCCCGGCTGGGACCGACCGCAGTACTAGTCTGATGAAACCCTTACGGTCGTTGGACGCCAGCAATTTCAATATGCATCAGGGCGGGCGATGTCTTGTTAGACGTGCCCCACTGTCTCCTCTGCATTGTAGCCTTCATCTTTCTCGACGTCTCCGTCTCCTTCCTGTTTCTTGGTGGTCACTGCTGAAGACTTGGCCTACATCTTGCTGCACTCTCTCGCCTTCCTATTTGCTTGACTTTATATTTCGTTTCGCCATCTGACCATTCGCCGTGATGCCGCCACGTCGACTTGGCGAGATTTTCTCTGTGTACCGCAGGGGGTCCTCTCCCTCTGGCTACGATCTTCTTCCCTCTACCTCCGGATCTCAGCAAAAGGGCGTTCTCGACTCTCGACTCGGGCGAACATGTCATCTTGTAGCCTCTCGAAGACGTCTGCGGATTGCTCTCTTGCTTCTCGGACTCATTGTAACAGCATGCATCCCAGCGGCCACCTATGTCGTCAACTATCCGATGCCACCACTGTACAGGAGGTTTCACGAAGCGGAGCTGAAATTACCACAACACGATCCATTGCTGCCGGCGCCTGAGGGGAGGAACGGGAGGTACTTGTGGATTGCGAATCATGCAAGCAGTAAGTCAACTACCTTCCTTGCACAGCCTACGTATGCGGTGATGGGATTGTGCCGGAGTAGCTAACGACGAATTACGGAACAGAGTGTGGTTGGGGCAATGCGATGCAGGAGCTGTTTTTGAACGCGTATCTAGCCTACAGGACAAATAGAGCGTGAGTGCTTACCCGCATCCGCCATGCCGGGTGCCCAGACGATATCGTAGGGAGGATCTTGACATCACGATTTCAGGTTTGTATTTGACAACTATACCTGGTCCCGCGGAGAGTCGGACTACTCGTTGTATAATCTGAAACCGATACCCTCAAGGATACCCCTTACTGCACTAATACAGGGTGGGTGCACCTTGACTTCACCTTGACGTGTATGTGGAATTGGAATATGGTGTATCAGGACCTATCGCTGGAGGTCACTTCCCCGCCGGCTCGGGGATTCCGCGCGCTGTAACGCCGGAGTATTTCTATGAGGTCTGCCAAGACCGCGCCATCATGAGCAGCTATGAAGTCAACGACGCACTTGTCGACCCCACCGCGGAGACTCTCGTGCAGAGTTGGAAGGACAAGATGTCACCGCACCGATGTGTGGAGATCGCCAGGAGTCCCCCAGAACTCTTTGACGAGCAGTGAGTCTCCCTACTCTCCCCCGATGAGTCCCAGTAGTCATATTCATGTGGTTCAGCGTGTTCGCGGATGCCCGGAGGCTGCTCGACGTTTGGCCCCATTTCTCCCAGTCGCCCATCGTCAAGGAGTTCAGCTGGTCGACGCTTGTCGAGCTCGCCTTCGACAACAACCGCGAGGTCATCTCACCCACCTCTCCTTTCGAACCCACACTCTCTTCCTCGTCTGTCTTTGGTCTCGCGCGCTATAGCCCTATTCCTGGCCTGCTCGTCCTGCATATTCGCCGAGGGGACTTTCAGGGTCACTGCCACGACGTCCTCGCGCGCCGCTCTATCGGCTTCACAGGCTTCAACTCGTTCCCAGAACTTTCGGATCAGTGGCATCTACCGGAAGGCGTTTCAGAACGAGAGAAGAAGGCGCTATATGCTCGCCGTTGTTTCCCAGAGATCGACATGATCGTCGAACGCGTCGAGGAAATCCGCCGCACACCAGCAGGGAGCGGACTGACCAACGCGTACATCATGACCAATGGCTCGCCTTCTTGGGTATCCAAGCTCAAAGCGGCGCTGCGCGCGAGGCATGGCTGGGCTCATGTCGCAAGCAGCAGGGATCTCGTGCTTACGTCTGAGCAGAAGTACGTCTCGCAAGCCCTCGACATGCTCGTCGCGCAGCGAGCGCATGTCTTCATCGGGAACGGGGTAGGTCGGCTCGCTCTACAGAAGTTCTCCCTTGTGAAGGATATCTAACTGTTTTATGAGCAGTTCTCTACACTGAGCGGCATGGCCGTCATGCTGCGAATGGCAAACAGGATTGCTCCTGATACCAGTAGACATTGGTGATGCCACTACTACGTCCCTGTAGCATGCGCCGGAAACAGAGACGTCCTGCGCCACGAGGCAACCTCATCCGCCCGTATGGTATGTATTCTATCTCTGAAGGCGTAAATCTCTCTCGCGCTCGCGAAGGTAGGGGGCCGCGGGGCTGTATCCGAGCGAAAGCCTCGGCGCATTTCCGGGAAATTGCCTGTCCTCCATTCACTCTGTATGCGTCGGACCGACGACGCCATCTTGTGGTACATAGTACATAATGTGTCTATCTTGATCCGGGATGTTAGTCGATGTATGTTATTATCCTGCCGCCATGTAGTCGCACTGTTGCTTTCTGGGGATCGAACGTCGAGTGTGGTGGCGAACACGAATCCTTACTAAGCTTCTTTCCGCGCCAAATCCATTTGGACGCCCCCAATAACCTTTGTCAGCAGTATCCGTAGTTGCTAATCCAGCACAGAGGTCAGCAGACAGACAGACTATACAATACCGGTGGTGAGCGCATTGCATCATCGACGTGTTCGTGTCGCAGGCCTGGCGCGCTGACTGGCAGCTGGACGTGTAACCCGGGCGGCGACGCTAATAGGTTCCGTGCTTGCAATCGGCTGACAAACAGAACGTCAATACTTTTGAATTCCATACTGACTCATATGTTATGCGAACGCGGCCAACTTCACTTGCTGTGCAAGCCGCGACTGAGGAGCGCTTGTCTGACATCATAGTATATAAACCCTGTGTGGGGTCGGGCCACTTCCAGGTCCTCAGTCATACATACATCGTGCTTCCCTCTGCTCTGCAGCAGCCTTCCAACGCTAAAACAGACTTTCAAGATGTCCGCTTCCACCATAGACTCTGTCACGGCGACCCTCCACTATTTCGAACCCCCTGCGGATGGCTCGAAGCCATTCATCCACATCAACGCGGATCCCAAGACCGGCGTTCGCCCACAGAACTTTGAGACACGCACTCACCAAGTCGAGATCGAGAATCTCCGCGGAAAGGAGCACACCGTGTCGCTTGATACCACCGGCTTCCAGTACTTCAAGCGCGCGGTACCCCATACCACGTTCGAGAACAATGAGGTGGTGGAAAAGGAGTACTACCCTCAGTCGATAGAGCTCGTCAAGGAGCTCACTGGCGCTTCGAGGGCGGTGGTCTTTGATCACAGTACGTCTTCCTTACTGTAGGCTGGTAAGGTAACGGCTGAACTATTGTCCAACAGCTATCCGCCGTCGCCGTCCTGGTGAAATCGAGGATACTCCCGACAAGCGGCAGCCGGTGCCGCGGGTGCACATCGATCAGACAGAGGGGTCTGCCATCGCCCGCGTCCATCGCCACCTTCCTGCGGAGGACGTCCCCGACCTCCTATCCAAGCGTTTCCAGATAATCAACCTGTGGCGCCCTATCAAGCACGCTGCGCACGACTGGCCACTCACGCTTTGCGACTACCGCAGTGTCGATCGCTCTGCTGACCTTGTCCCGACCACGCTGAAGTATCCGGACCGTGACGGTGAGACGTTCAGCGTCAAGTTCAACCCTGGCCACAAGTGGAAGTACCTGCGCGGGATGGAACCGGAAGAGTTGGTGCTGATCAAGTGGTATGTGTTTATACGGGAACTTGGCAGGTGGTAGCGCTCATAAGGCTTCTTCTTTGTCCAGTTACGACTCTCAGAAGGATGGGAAGACGGCCGTCTTTACGCCCCACACCGCATTTGAGGACCCCACGACGCCAAAGGACGCGCCTTTGCGCGAGTCCATCGAGCTCCGTCTCCTTGTATTCTATGACTAAGCGCAATGTATCCAGACCGGAATGATATGCTCTGCTCTGCTCCTCTAGATGCGATGCTGGGCTCGATTCAAAATATTCTACTACACCAGAATGTCATGGCGGGTGCCTTGCTGAATCGTTCCTACACGGCCTGGGGATTCGAGGGTATACATGCTGCAATGATCGTAGACATGTCCATTCGATCGACCTCGTCTCTTCTCAACCAACAAGATGGATAATTCACTCAGACAGCCGAGTACCGCCTGATGTCGTCCTCCCTCTCGATGCCGGACTTTTCTTGTTGACAGAACATAAAGGGTACCTTCGCGCGATGGTCACCCCTGATGACGACAAGGTCCTAATATCAATATCAGACGTTCATGAGGTGCAAGTCTCGCGGCCTTCCTTTTGGGCCGGGTCTGCTCATAAGCTACCCAGAGCATAGTGTGTCCGTCAAGCAGAAGGGCGCCTTTTGGTGGCAGCGAATGCGATCTATTGAACGATCCTCGACGCGGGAAAGCAATGTGACACGCTCTTTGAAACCTTGGATGGAAATCAATGTAGGTTATGAATGAACGTCGATATTTGAGCTTCGTTCACCATCGCATCATCGTGCTGGTGGGTACCAATCCCCGCAAGCTCGTCCATGACGGATATCCTGCCTCTGGGGTTATCGGATGCGACCTGCGACCAGAGCACTTCGACCTTGCATGTGAGCTTTTCGGAGACAGTGATTATTTGAGCAGCCACATTCTGGCGTCGCCATATGTTTCCAATGCCTCGCGCTCCTCAAATTAATCACGGCATCAGCTAAAGCATTGTGTCTGCTGTCAGAGGCGAGAGGGACAGAACCTGAAAGCTTCCGGAGCCGATCATGGCGGGTCCAAAGCCGTTGCTTTCACTACCATCATCTTGACGAAGAGGCGGGAAGCCGATGACTGAGTCAGTACACAGCGCAGCATATATCCGAATCCCGATGAAACCGTCACTGGCCAAATCCAAAATTGGTAACCTCCCTGTTCGGGCGTCTTATAATCGTGACCCACCGTCATACCGTATGCCGGCACCTCGGTATTTGGAGGTTTCGTCCTGTACTCCTCAACTCCTCTGCGGGCGGTGCGTAATTGGCCTGACAGGAGCTGCCAAACACTGTGTCTCCTAGCACCGGATTCATGGTAGGTTGTTCGAGGACCTTGCGAAGGTCAGTTTTGTATCAGCGATAACAAAGGACTTGCGTGCTTCGTGTGGGAAGCGGCTTACCAACCCTCTTGGAGTGTCGGTGTCCGAGTACATATGAGCCTCGACACCCCTTTCTCCTGCTGTCAAGGTTTCTGCAAGCACCCCAAGTCCTCAGCTATCGGCGACATACGCCTTAAGGCGCACAGTATTCTTCAGGCAGAAAGATGACTATCTCGACCGCCGATACCGTCACCGCTACCCTACACTACTTCGCTCCTCCGTTGGATGGCTCCAAGCCATACCACTTCATCAACGCAGACCCGATCACCGGCAAGCGCGCCAAAAACTGGGAGACCGTTACGCAGGAGCGCGAGATCGAGAATATTCGCGGAAAGGAGCACACGGTCTCGCTGGACACGACCGGCTTCCAGTTTTATAGACGCGCTGTTCCACATACGACGTTCGAGAACGACGAGGTCATCGAGAAGGAATACTATCCTCAATCCATCGAGCTCGCCAAGGAGTTGACTGGTGCCTCCAGAGTGGTAGTCTTCGATCACAGTGTGTATTATTCCCTCGTTGCTTTCGTAGTATACTGAAAGTTACGAACCTCAGCTATCCGCCGCCGCCGCCCGGACGAGATTGCGGACACGCCTCAGAAGCGCCAACCCGTGCCGCTAGTGCACATTGACCAGACGGCTGAGTCTGCTGTCGCACGTGTACACCGCCACCTTCCCGCTGAGGATGTTCCCAAACTCCTCGCGAACCGCTTCCAGATCATTAACCTCTGGCGCCCCATTCATCATGCAGCCTGGGACTGGCCGCTCGCGCTCTGCGACTATCGCACCGTGGACCGTTCCAACGATCTTGTTCCCACGACGCTCAAGTACCCGGACCGTGACGGTGAGACCTTCAGCGTGAAATTCAACCCCGCCAACAAGTGGCGATACCTCCGGGGTATGGAGCCTGACGAAATCGTCCTCATCAAGTGGTGCGTTCTCTCCTCCGCTCATATGACGTGCTGCGCCAAAAGTCTCATTCGCCCGTCTCTGTAGCTACGATTCCCAGGATGATGGCAAGACTGCCATCTTCACGCCTCATACCGCGTTTGAGGACCCTACGACGCCGAAGGACGCGCCGCTGCGCGAGTCCATCGAACTGCGCCTCCTCGTGTTCTACGACTAGGTGTCCATGCAGTCAAGATGCTATATGCCATGATCGCCTAGCAACCTTGACGTTGTACGTTTAGTTGGAGAGCGGATGTAGTGATTACACCTCCTGTACGTTCTGTATGCTGCTGTACAATTGACATGCTGTCACCGCCGGTTCTTTCAGACTGTTTTAATACACGGCTGGGCTCTGGCTCTTTTGAAGCAAAGTATGCTTACGTCCAGCGCAGGCCGCAGAACATACAAATTGCTCGGCAAAGCGGGTCTGGACTTGTGCGCTTCCGGAGCCGGGGGCGTCAGGCAGGGTGCGCTGCCCAAAAATGGAAGGCAAGAAAGACCTGGCGAATGCAGTCGTGACTGTACCATCCGGACTCTGGCGGAACTTCTGCGATCACATTACGTTCTCCATACATCTGGGCGAGACGTGAGCTGGCGACGATCTTTTATCTTGTCACAGGATTCCGTTATGCTTGACCAATTTGCCTTGCGCACGCGGGGCATTCAAAGGCGCGAGGGTACTAAGGGAGGCTGGTTCCGTGTAACTTTGACTCGCAGTGAGACGAAACGACCTTCTCATTCCACATGGATCCCAAACTGACCAAGACTTACATCGCTGGTGCGGAGAAGAAAGACGACTTCGATGAATCGAAGCAGGATGTTTCTACTGGTGCCTCCTCGGTAACGACCCATGGACCCCTCGCCGACGTAGCGGTGCTCGAACATCCCGATGGTCGTGAAGGGGTTGTCATTCAGGAGCTTGCTCCCGTCGACCATGGCTTGGGGGCTTGGGGCTTCTGTGCTTGCAGCTTCATAGTCGAGACCCTCATTTGGGGCTTCCTCTTCAGGTATGTGCTCTCCCCCCCTCGCTCCCTGACTATGGACACCAGCAAGTGCTGATGGTTGTGTCCGTCAACAGCTATGGTATCTTTCAAGGTAGTACTGTATGTTCCGCTATCATTCCTCGGCCTAACAACGTCCCAGATTACTACACTACACACCCACCTTTCGACACCTCATCTCCAGTCGCCATTGCAGCAGTGGGTACCGTCGGGCTTGGCATCCAATACGGAGAGGTAAGTTAAATCATTGTCCCGGAAAATATCACCCCTAGTATATACTCACCGATCCCCAGGTCCTTCTCCTGACAGTTTTCTTTCGACGTTATCCAGAGTACATGAGGCCGGCGATGTCTCTAGGACTCGTGCTTTACTTTGTTTGTCTCTTCTGCTCTAGCTTTGCAACCCAGGTATGTCCCGGCATCTATCCCTAGCCGTCTTATATGTGTCTCAACTCATCCTGGTGCATCTAGGTGTGGCAGCTGATCCTGCTACAAGGCGTTGGGCTGGGTTTCAGCGGGGGCTTTGTATACCTCCCTACCATGATCTGGCTACCCCAATGGTTCTCTGAGCGCCGCGGTCTTGCGGGTGGCATCATCTTCGCTGGTACTGGCGTTGGCGGTAAGTCATTGCGTGCTTAAACGTGCGCAACGCAAAAATCCCACCCCCGATTTCGGCTCCAGCACCACTGAATTACAGAAGCTAATCGAGCGTTTGCGTTGCTCTAGGCTTCGTCTTCCCGTTTCTGCTCAATGCGCTTCTGAGCAAAGTCGGCCTTCCCTGGACCCTGCGCATCTGGGCCATCATGACCTGCACTTTAACGGGCATCGCGTTCCTTGGCGTGCGCCCGCGTATCCCCGTACCAAAGCGCGCACCTGGGCAGCAACGGCCGAGGCTCATCGTGCCGCAGATGCGGTACTTCAAGAGCCCGCTCTGGCTGAGCTTCGTACGTGATCTCCGCCTGTGCGGAACAGATGGTGTGAGCTAGACTGACATGTCTCCGATAGTCGCTCACCTGCCTCGTCCAAGGGCTCTCGTACTTTCCGGTCTCCCTCTACATCGCATCTTTCACACAAAATCTCTCCACGCCGCTCACGGCGACAATCATCCTCTCGCTCTTCAACTCTGCTGGAGTCGTCGGTCAGGTCTTCCTCGGCTGGCTCACCGATCGCTACGCATACCCGTGGGTCATGCTTTTCAGCTCGCTCGGCAGCGCCCTCGCCGCGTTCCTGCTCTGGGGTTTCGCACAAGGTCCGGCGCTGATTTACCCATTTGCAATCATCTTCGGAGCACTCGTGAGTCCGGATCACCTCTCAGCCAGACATACCCGCTCTAAATTACGCTTCTTTCATCTGCTTCCGTCGTGATGCGCTTACGCTCTAACGTACACTCTTGAAATAACGCGCAGAGCGGCGGTTTCTCCGCCGTCTGGCCAAACGCCGCGGTCGATTGCGCAGGTCGTAATCCTGAAAATGCAGACATCACTTATGCAGGAACAGCCGCGTTCAAGGGGGTATCCGCCGTCATAGGCCCCATTCTCTCCGGCATCCTCCTCCAGGCAGGGAAGTCATCCACAACTTTCGGAAAGCATTACGGTCGCGCAGGATACGGTGCTGTCGAGATATTCGTCGGTTCATGCGCCCTCGCGGCTGGGCTTGGGAGCATTGTAGTTGCGGCCGCGAGACATAATCTCGCCGCGAAGGCTAAGTCGCTTCCGAGGTGAATCGGAGGTGGAACATGGGCGGAACACAAGCAGTGCTTCTGCGGAAGCTCCCTTGTGTCTAGGTCGGTCCCAACGAAACACAGGATAGCGGTGAGCCGACAACATGTGAGAATAGATGTTATTGTACGAATACAATGTTATAGACGAACATGTGGCATGGGTTCGTTCGAGCCGCTAAACAAGACAAATCGAGTTGATGGAAGGAATACATGGAAATGGAAGTCCGCATCGCATCAACCAGTTCACCGGATGCTCTCCCCCTCGAGGTTCGTCGCGAACCTTCCAGATTCATACCCTGACCCCCGATTCGGGTCGTCCGTGTAGGCAGAAATGTAGTCAAAGTCGTCCTCCCCCTCAAGGGTAGAAATACGCGGCGCCTCGGGCTGCGGGGACGATACAGACCGCAAGCCCTGGTTCGGCCCCGCCCCCGGCCCAAGCCCAACCCCCAACGACGACGGATACGGAGACGTGGGTAGCGGACGCTTCTTCACGTTTAGCGGGCTGATGTCAGCGAGCCCGACGCTTTCGCTGCTGAAGTTGCGCGGCGGGGCCTGCTGCTGCTGTCGCCTGAAAGCAGCCGCCGAGATAGTGCGCGTGCCGCCCTGCGCCGAGAACGACGTGCCAGATCCCGTCGTGGCGGGCAGGTTGTACATAGAGCTCGAGCCCCCCGGGAGACCAGAGGGTGTGCCCAGGGGCGTGCGGAACGGCGTTCCGTCCGAGTCTTGGGCGCTGAGTGAGGGACGCTGTTGTCCGCTGCCGTCACTGAGCGTTGGCGAGACGGGCGCGGGAGGAATCACGTCTTGCGACATCTTCCTACCCACGGGCGTGCCAATGGACCGGTCGCGCTCGCGGACGTACATGTTCTCTAGCTTCGGGCTCGTTGGTTGCGCCGTCGCCGTGTTCACGGGTGGCAGCGGAGAGGGGTCGCGCCTCTGCCTGTTGAAAGGTGAAGGCGAAGCCCCGTACGGACGACTCGAGAGAGGGGATGGAGGAGGCTTGTCCTGAATGGGCGATATCGTTGGGGAGCTGATCATCAGTGCGTCAAGCTCGCGAGATACCTCACGAGCGGCCGCAGCATT
This sequence comes from Dichomitus squalens LYAD-421 SS1, assembly GCF_000275845.1. Taxonomy (NCBI): domain Eukaryota; kingdom Fungi; phylum Basidiomycota; class Agaricomycetes; order Polyporales; family Polyporaceae; genus Dichomitus; species Dichomitus squalens. The sequence continues at coordinate 611,611 of NW_006766888.1, forward strand.
CAATTCGTCCTCATCCATGAGGGCTTCAGTCGTGGGTGGGGTACGCGCACGTTGCTCTGGCGGAGGCGGATTTTGGGGTGACGGTTCCCGCGGAGCTGAATCGGAGCGCACGGGAGACGCGGGTTGCTGAGGCGATGGAATCGTCGATTGCTCTATGCAGCGCACGGATTTAGCATGCAGCTCCTATCGTCGCACGATCTGTGATTCCCCAAACGACTCACCTTCTCCCGAAGTCCGTCCATTCTGGTACTCATTCGCGCCCGCGTCCATCGCAGGGACCGGTACGCGCGCGTATCTTTGTCCCGGTGGTGTCTGCTGCTGTGGGTGCGACTGTTGCTGCTGCGCCTCCTGCTCCTCATGACGCTTCTCCAGCTCGGTGTCCATGTCGCTGACACCCCCAAATCTCACCCGCCTGTCTCCAGAATCGGACAGAGACTCGGCCGACCCGTTCCCAAGCCCCTGCCCTGGAGACATGTACGCGAGCCCCTCGTCCTCGTCGTACGCGGACTGCGGGCGCATCGCATCCTTCCCGTTGCGCTGCTCGGGCACGCCCAACGCCTGCATCGCGGTAGGGGGTTGCGAGGGAGCAGCGCCTTCGGGAAGCCCTTGCCCGTTCGAGGGCGTATACATGGGCGGGGGCGGGGAGTACCGCTGCGGGCCGAAGTCGCCGCCCTTGACGTCCTGCGGAGGCGCGTCGCGTGCGGGCTGGTAGCGGCCCGAGCTGGCGTTCGGACCAGACCCGCTGCCAGACGCGCCGTCGAGGGACAACCCACCGTTGCCTAAGGCCTGGGCGACGCTTGACGAGAACGACTCGTGATTGCTGCGGTCGAGCTCGATAGAGGGAGCGCGGTCGCCGCCTTGCATTGGTGGGGCACTGATGTACGGGTTCGTGAATTGAGACGGGCCACCTGGCGGGGGGCGAGGACCGGCAGCCTTTACAGGGAATGTTGCGAATCGGCCACCACGAGGACTTGCCGCCTTGTCACGGTCAATGCCACCAATAGTGCTTGGTTGGTTAGAGACGGGAGGTGAGGAGTATGTCCCGAACTCGTTGACGGAAGAGTTGGTGAGCACGGGTGATTGGGATGCAAAGTCCGGTGCCATGAGTTGACCAAAGGAGAAGTCGCCCTCTTCGACTTGAGGAAGGCCGGGGTAGGCTCCAGGAGCAGGTGATGGAGCATAGCCTGACTGTGGAGGGCCTTGTAGATACGGATTGTTTGTTGAGGACGCGGACGACATTTGATGCTGCTCGGTTGGAGAAGGGACTGGGGATAGCTCGCGGCCTGGAAGCGGTCGTATTGTTCGATGTGAGGGGTTCGGGTCAGGTTCAGGCGAATAGGTGACTTCCGAGACAGATCGCGCCGCCTCCGCGACAAGGAACTCAGTACGTGCATGGCCTGCGTAGTACGGTCGCGGGAGGCCCGGCTGTGTTTGCTCAAGTGGGATTTCCTGCAAGGGTCGTAGGTATATGCACTACTTAGGCCATGTCGATGACTTACCGAGATCACGAGCTTGCCCAGCTCGCCAACAATCTGTAGATCCAAGTTGAGCAGGCACGGGTATGCGACGATCAGAGGAAATAGACATACGGCGCCCTTCTCGCAACATTCTAGCAAGCCACCAAACTTCCTCCCCATCCACGCTCGGACAGTCGACCGCTTGAAGTCGCCCAAGTTCGCCTCCTCCGCCGTGATGTCGGCGTCCATCTGGCGAATGTCCTCTCGCAGTCGATTGAGATGATCGGTTTGCTGTTGCAGGTTCTTGTTTTCGGGGTTCATCTTGCTCAGCTTGCGCTCAGCAGCCTCTGCGTCGGAGAAGACGGACTTGCGCCGTCTTTTGAGCTCATCGAGGTTCTCCTCGCGTGTTCGGATAGCCTTCATCTGCTCGCGGATCGTGCCTTCATGGCTCGCATATACAGACAGCGCCGAGGAGAAGTGGACGAGGAGGGCATTGGAGGCAGTGAGGGTGTCCTAATGGAGAGTTGCTGCAACTGTGCATCGACGCAACAAAGTGAAGCTTACACTCACCCCAAGGTCGTCTCCCTCGCCCTGTCCCCATAGCCTGAGAGCCTCGGACGCCCGCGCGAAGTCCGCGCTGAGTCTCTGTAATCTAATCGACGCATACATCATCGGTTAATGCAGACAGCGGGCCATTGGGCCTCAGATTTCGCCCCGGCTGAGTATTATGACGTACGAGTTGAGAACCGCCTTCTCCGCGATAATGAGGTCCTGGAGAGAACGCAAGTCCTGCTTACCCGCGAGCCCAGGCAAGGTCGTATTGTGCGCGATCTTGCGCGTGGCGTTTCTGAACATTTGGGCAAGGCTTTCGTATGCTGTCCACTGCCAGTCGCAGTGTAGTGGTGGATGTAGGAACAGTCAAAAAATGTCGGACGTGCCAGTGCGATGGAACGTTATGGCACGGTGCTGCGCAGCGCATACAGTCAATACGGAAGAGTAAGGGCTCCCGAGGCACGGCCGCGAGAGCGTCATCGGATACAGCGCCACGGCGCTCAATTACAATCCCATCGCCCGCCGCTTAGATCGGCTTGAATTGTGCCGTCATGTTATATGTCCCTTTGCTCTCCCAGTCTGCAGCCTCGTTTCTCATGTAAACCAGAGCAAGATGAACCGAAGGGTCACCCAGCGTGCGCGGCGACTCCGGTTGGCAGCCTACCATTCCCGGCAGATTCAGCGGACGCAACAAGACCTCGAAATAAATACGCATGACCTGAGTCTATTTCTGGTGCTGAGCAATCTATTCCGAGCGCAACCGTAAGCTGAAAGTGATCTTCATAGGCAGCATAAGCATACGGCATACGAGGGTTCCATGGCAGAATACCCTACGTGCGATTGTGGAATGAAGTGAATACTATCAGCACATAAGCTCTAGATTATAATACATGTGTGAGGCCTTATTTATGGAGGGTATATAAGTACACCTAAGGAACGCATAGCATAAGCATCGGGTCGTTACAGTACAAGATGGACTTTCGGACGCACATGGAGCGAGAGCAGTTATACATAATCCGACATTAAGAGACATACGAAGCCCTTGACCTTCCGAAACCGAGCGAACTGCCATGATCCAGCGTAAGTATCCGAATCCCGAGACCGTCAAACGTAAGTCGTAAACGTAAATGCGCACAAGACCAGGCAAGAACCAGCTTGCCCGAGCGCAGCGTGCGAGACGAATGCCAGCCGCAAGTAAGTATATCACGACAGGACGCTCACCACATATGCCCGCCCCATGCTGTGCCGATCTGGTCGAACGGCACGTCGCCCTGGATGAACCGCCGCGACTTCCCGCGCCCGTGCATGCCCAAGCTCGCGGAGACCCCGACGACAGTCAGGCTTTCATGCTTGGCTTCCTTCGCGTTCTCTTCGATACTCTCCAGACGTTGCACGCTCCTGGACGGCTTGTCCTTCGGCCGCTCCTTGTACAGGCGGTCGCGCCGGGCGTTCTCCTTCGCCGCTTTCTTCTTGACCTCAGCTCGCGCCGAGGGCGCAACGGGGAGAGGCTTGGACAGCTCCGCGGGGGTAGGGAGGGGCTTGTTCGTGTCCACGAGCAGCCATTCTCTACTCATGGTCGAGGTGGGGGTTGCGACGAGCGGTGAGTCGTCCTCCGACTCGGACTCTTCAGGGGAGGACGGGAAGACGAGGTCATGCGGGACGCCGTCCCCGAGCATCTTCCGCACCCTGCGCATCTTCTCGCGCCTCATTGCCGCGTCGGACGGTATGTAGAACGTCGGCGGCTCGATTGGGGCGCTAGCAAGCGGTTCGTACGTGGGAGAGCCCGGGATGGTGTCGAGATTAGGCTTGCGCGAGCGGGAAGGAGAGGGGCTAGAAGGGACCAAGAGCTTCAGAAGAGGTGGGCGCTGGACAGAGTAAGGCGTGCGCCATGCAAGCTCGTCCGTCTTGACGCGGACGCTCGACGTCGACCTACGCGAGGCGACGGAATCTGGGCTCGTCGCGTCCTTGCGCATTGCTTCCAGGTCAGCCTTGGGAGAAGACTTCTTGCGGGCGTGCCCGCGGAAGGGATTCCTGCTTGACGTGGGCGTCTTGGGAGGGGCCGGAAGCTCGGTATGCGGTGCAGGCGCGACTGGACGTACAGGCTCAGGGTCAGCCATCGTGGTGATTGGCAATTGCGATGAACGTCTATACGTACCTGTATATGAGAGGTCGAGAACATGCGGCGTACTGCCGAGTACCTGACCGAGTTTATTGTTCGTACGGATGAGCTTCGCGCGCTGTTCGCTCGACAGCTCGTTCCGGGTGGGCGGCGGCGGCGGGAAGCGGATGACAGCAGGGGCAGACATCGTCTCGCACGTCTAGATAGAAGTAAATGCCGATTGGAGAAACGAACTGACGAGAGGACCGGACTGGAGGATCAGAAGAAACGACAGAAGGTGCAGAAGGCAGCACCAAGCAGAGAATATACAATTAGCGTGTCCAGCTATGAGACCTCTAGGGCCGTCAGCTGCAAGCGGCGTTGGTCGGGAGGTGGAGGGCGAGCGTCGGATGACGAACGATGCGGAGGGTCGAGGCGAGACGCATTTGTAGATATACGAGGGGCGGCATGTGCCGCGAAGGAGGGTAAGACAAAAAGCCGAAGTCACCCCTTACACGCTCAATGCACACACAAAAGGCGCGAGACACAGAGGCGGACTGGAATGGAGAATATCAGTTGACAGTACGTACGCCGTATATCATGGGAAGTCTGCACGCAGCATAACAATAAAGACGAGGCGCCCATATTGTATGCGCCGCGATCGATGAGTAGCAGCAGACGTGAAAAGATCACCGCATGCCGATGTTTCTAATGGTTCGGATTACTAGAAAGTTGTTAGACAATTGACTTGCCCGTAGATAGCAGTGGGTACGATAGCAACTGACACTTCGCTGTCTAGTGGCATTGTTTCAACTGTCGACGGCTTCGATGATCCAGGAAGCCGTTACTCGAGTGCTAAACTGGATCCCACACAAACAAGCATCCTAGAGAGGAAGAGACATGGCTCGGAGGTGATGGTGCAGTGACAAGTTGCAAATCATGGGCGTCGAACGCCGCTCCGAACACAACGGGATGCGGCAAGCCGTAGACAAAAATTCTACTCAACGCTCCCCCTTCCGATGGCCGTCGCCACACTCTCTGGTTTCCCTCCTGCTCTGTAATACTTGACTTGAACGAGATATGAAGACTGCAGAAAATTTTCTGTGCCTGTGCTTGGACTGAGGTTACCTTCACATCTAGGTCGGTCGCAAGACGTTCACTAAGTCACAAGTCAACGCACATCGTTTCATCGGTATCGATGTGAAGGGCGCAACAAAAGTGAATGCTATGGGCATGTGGTGGTCGCCGGTGCTAATATGACTTGTACTTCAACAGCGAGGTGATAGATTGTTGGACTGATGCGTGCACAAAACGACTAGTCTCGTAAGAGCTGAACAGGAGTGGATGGAGAATGCAGTAAAAGATTCGGTAGTATCTGAACTGATGACGATAAACGCGCGAGTGAAGGCAAGGTAGAATGTCCGCTATAGCGATATATCCGTCCACGACATGATCCAGACATGACTCTTTTACTAGCAATCCGGCACCCAGGTCGTCTGATCGTAGGAGAGCCTTCACGTCCTTTAATCGCAACACCGCGCATTCGTGCAGACCAACGAAAGTAGAGCAAGATGGCCGGCACCGAATAACAACGTCGCTTGGAGGCCTTCAAACCACGTGTCCATGATTGCAAGGGCGAGGGCAGCGCCCGCGACAATCGGCCGCGGCTGACCGTCGGGGCACATACGAGAAAGGGTGAGCACCTACCGGGATCATTCCCCAGTCAGATATGAAGCGGTTCACGTCGTCATCATAGCTCCGCTCGAGATCACGGTGACTTACCTTGGCAACGAGAACGGACGACTTCAGCGTCCGGACCCAGACTCTCCTTGGCAGATACGCGGGCAGCCTTTCCCGTCCTCGTCGGACTGCTTCCGACCATCCTCGCACACTCCTAGGATATGCGGGTATAGGATAACCAAGGAATGTCCCCTTCTTCTCCCGAATCGCGCTGTCGTCTTCATCCTTGATCTCCTCGAGGCTAGCATCGCTCGTCCTCTCTACGAGTGCGGGATGCGTACGCTCGGGACTTGTCCGCACATGCTGCGCACGAGCGAGGGCCAGCGTTGATGTCACTCCATTCCCTCGTAGAACCGCAACCGGCTTAAGCTGCTTGCGTCATCAGTCTGCGAACGAAGAGCAGGCGCACCAGAAGGACGTACCCCACCCTCTTTAATTACCCCGAGCACTCGTTCGGACGATGGCCGGACCGCAGGTCTGACGTTCAGAAGCGTCTCCAGCAACAGCAGGTATGCCTTCGGCAATCTCCGAGACTCAAGTCCGCTAGCAAGTATCGAAGACGACCTGAAGCCAGGATATCCAAGGATCTCGGCCTCGAGCCTGTCCATATAGTCCCTTCCATCTTTCGGTCGGCTCGCATCGTCGTTGTCGGACGTGTGGTGATAGGGCAGCCGAAAGAACAAGAGCTTGTGCAGTATCATGCCAAGAGACCACATGTCGGCCTTGGAGTCAACTTGGAGCAACCTGCCGGTCGAAGGATCCGGCAAAGATTCCGGTGCCGAATACTCGAGGCTGTAAGAGGACGGATGTGAAGAGATGGCGAACGTTCAAAAAAGGGGCAGTACACACGTTCCGGTGTTACCTGATCGCGTCCTGGCGTTGAGCATGTCCTGTGACGTGCCGAAGTCAGACAGCATAGCCCGAGGTCTACCAATCGAAACATGAGCAAGAGGGCAGAATGCGGAACGCGTTATAACGCACACTAACCGACCCTCGTCCCAAGTGAGAAGCACGTTGCCGGGTTTCAGGTCGAGATGCAAGATCGACTTCTCGTGCTGCACGCCTAATGAGCCGGCGTATGATGCAATAGAACTTGCCATGTACCAAAAAAGCGAGACCTGTGACGACATCCTCGAAAAGGTCGTGGACCTCCTCCGCACTCAAGAGATGGACGGCTTTCCAGTCCGCGGGGGCTTTCCTGCCATTCTGAGGGGTGAACCCATTGCCATGAAGGCCCATCTCCCGGCGGAGTCGTTCACGTTCCTCAGGCGGTGCACGCTGTACGGCACGAAACGCGCGGATGCGTGCATTACGGGAGTAGGGTTGGTCAACACCAGGTTCAGGGGTGTCGGCCGGAGAGTGAGGAACGGAAATGCCGCCGGATGACCCTTGCGACGACTTGAAGTGAGGAAGATTCGGAGCGCGACGTCCAAGGCGCGTGTCAATCAAATCATCCAGACTGCCCCCCTCGGCCCATTGCATGAGGATGCTGTCACAACTTGTCAGCACTTAGCCGCATTACAGACTTCACCGTGGCCACTCACTGCAACGTCGGAACCCTCGGGCCGAATGACGAGAATTGCGAAGGCTCAAGCCAGGCATGATGGTAGGTAATAATGTTCGGGTGGTGGAGCTTCTCCAGAAGACGAACCTGAGGACATCGTATGAAATACCGAGTGGGGTGGAAGCCGATCGTCTGCGAAGACATACCTCACGCAGGGTATTAAAAAGATATGAATGAGATTGGCCAACGGCAACCTTCTTTACAGCGAAGTAGCCTACATGCCGATACAAGCTGTAGGGGTAAAGACGGAGAGCGAGGGACTTAGACATACCAAGAGAGTTCCCGTCCAAAACGTGCTGTCGAACACGCGGTTGAGGTCGGTACGCTAACTGCATGGAAGCTGCAGCTTACCTGACACAAGTACACGCTGCCGTTTGCACCCATGCCCAATCTGCACACCTCCTGAAAGAAGGCCTTGAAGTATCCCTCCGCCATGTTCTCCGCGCGAAATGTGCCTCGACCTGCGGACGAGGCTGCGGAGGGACCACCGCTCGCAGGGCTTGCAGGGCGGGATGATTCATTGGCAATCTCGAGCAGCTGGAAGTAGTTGGCAGCCCTGTTCGAGGCACGCTCGAAGTTCTTCTCCTCGAGGTCGTCGTCGCTGTTGTCGGCAGGATGTCTCCTGTTGTCCGGCGTTATAGAGCGGTGACAGTAAGGACAGCGCACGTGTCTTCGTGCTAAAGTTCCTGAAGGGGGCGGCGAGTGTCTCTGGATAGAGAGCGCATGGGAGGTCGGGTTGTAGAGCACAATCTGGTTCGAGACGTGGAGGATGGGCTGCCATTCTGGGCCCGCTGGGTTGACCGCGACGAGCGCACCAGATGGCGAGGAGGTATCCAAGTCGTCAAACATCTCGGAAAAGCAGAACCGTTGGAATTCAGAAGTCACCGGTCATGGGCGGCGAGGGTCATAGGCTATAGCGGGCATGGGCAAGGCGGAGGCCTGCGAGGTGAGTTCATCGTGGACATATGAAGCAAACGCTCTTCACTTCTAGCGCTCATAAGACGTTCTGGGTCCCCACCGCATCGCCGCTGACTTCCACCATGACGCTCTCTTGTGAGCTATCGTATTGCGGATGTACAGCCGGTCGAGGCCCATGAATACTGCGAACACGCAGGATATGGAGAGCGTACACGTCCCTCTGACTGCTTGTCAAAAACGGTTACATGTAAAACTTGAGTGATTCCAAGCAGTATGATAATACAACAACCGGGTCGTACATTGATACTGAAAAGTCCGTACGTTGGCAGTCCAAAAAAGTCCTTCAACAGTCAGTCGCCACTAGCTCATATACCAAACATTCCACACCTTCCTCCTTCATTCTCCCGCCACTATGAGGCTGCCTGGCCGGAGAAGGGAACCCACAGGACCAGGCTCGCCCTCCGCGCCTCGGTCATCTTATCATTCTCCGCATGGCCAACAGCCTGCAAGGGGATTTCGTCCGAGAGCTCCTGAGTGGTGACGATGGCGGGGGGATCATGGGGACGTGTGGGAGGAGTGTCGGGCCCGCTGCATTCTGATGAGGATGTCGAAGTAGATTCGGGGATGACAGCAGGGTTGCAGCCGGGCTTGCGGATAGGGAACTCGTCCGAGGACGCAGTGCGCATGATCGCCGGGACTGGAGGAAGGGGCTCGTTGTCGAAGTGCTCCACCGGCTGCGGCTGCGGCTGACCCTCAGCCTTGGGCGGGGTTTGGGGCGATGCATGGTGGCCTTCCTCCGCCTTCTGGATAGCCCCGCTGGAGACGCGGCGTGCCCGGAGTTCCCGCTCAGAGTCGCTAGAGGCGCCCGCTATCGATCCTCCACTCTCAGAGGAAGTATCCGACTCGAGGGTATCACCGCACGAGGACTCCCAACCATCCGACGAGTCTCCGCTCTCCTCGCTCAGGTAGGATTCGACGGGCTTGTACTGGCGCCACGTCTGCTTGACCGCCCAGTATCTCGAGCTCGCCACCTCCTTCTCCGTCAACCAGAACCTGTCGAGATTCCGAACGAGCCTACGCAGCTCGGAGAGAGAACATTGGTCCTTCGGAATCATGGTGAGGATGCGACGGAGGATGTGGTTTAGTCCCGGGGTGATAGGGAAGATCTTGAGGAGGAAGTCTGGTTGGTCGAGGAATTTGTAGAAGTGGCGGTCGTGGATCGTAGCCTTTGACCATGGCAGACGGCCAGTAGCGAGCTGGATGATTGTGATTCCGAGTGCCCAGATATCAGCCCGACGAGTGTCGTACGGATACTCGACGTCACCGCAATCGATGCATTCTGAGAGAAATTGCCGTCAGCACTAAAATCAAGACATTCGGCGGCCAACAATTGTCACTAACCTGGACACTCGTAGAATGGGGTCCCTATCCCGAAGGATGTGCTCGTCTTCGAGTTCGTCGCCAACCCGAAGTCAGTGAGGTAGACCTTCGAAAGGTCTTCTTTCACCAGGATGTTGTCCGGCTTGATGTCCCGGTGGTACACGCCCCTCTGATGACACGCCTCCACCGCGTCGATGATCTGGAGGATGATCTCGCGGAGCAAGTCATCGTTTCGGGCGAGAGCGCGCCTCTTCCCAATAAGGGTGCGTAAGTCGCCGGCGCTGTAGTAGTCCATCACCGTGTACTGGAATCTTCCTTCCCGTACGACACGATGGAGGGAGGCGACGTTCGGGTGGTCGGACACCTTTCGGTGCAGCGCAGCCTCGCGATCTTGGCAGTAACCGCGATTTGATCCCTCAGGAAAGGCCGGGCAGACTTTGACGGCGCGGGTGACGGAGCGGGTGGTTCCGGGGATGCGCTCGCGACATTGGTAGACGACGCCGAAGCCACCTACGCCGATCTGTCGGGAGAGCATGTACCGACCGTTGTCGAACGAGGTCCCAGAGAAGCAAGGCATGCGCCTTTCGATAGTAGGCATTGCGGGCAGATGTGATGTGAAGGTGTATGCGTAGTGATGGCTTGTGTGTGGGATGGAAGATTTGGTGAAGTCTTCGTCGAGAATGAGGATCCTTTTATACCTCTCTAGCCCCTGCATAGAAGTTGGAGTCTTCGCGTTCTCGACCGTCGAAGTGCGGGCCCGGCAGGAGCTGTGGTTCTTGGTGCCACTGGCACCTTGCGATTGGTCTTGGTGAAGAAAAAAATCAGCAAGTTCGTTATCCGACTACGACCCTTCTTAGTCGGATAACGAACTTGTTGATCTCGGTAAGCTCCGCACTTGGGCCTGTGTTGAACCACAGTCCGAGTAGTAGCGATCGGGACCGAATGAGGTGTCAGTCGTCCAACGTTGCGAGTATAACCAGTCCAGGACAATTCTGAATAGGACATAGGAATGCTTTCCAATTTCAATATAGACTCATGGTCTCGCACCGTCTTCCCGGCAACAATGTTGAAGGTTGTGCAGTCCCAGGTGTCTACATGACCCACCGACGTCACACCTACAATCCGAATAGCAGTAATCACATTCGACATGACCGACATAAGATACACTTAACTTAACCGGTTCTAGTACATTGAAACGCTCATTGCGACGGTGGCCCCACCCTCTGAGCCGAGACCAGAGTGTCCTCGAGCACATTGCGAATGCCCGTCGTCCAGATGCCAAGCTCCTTCTCCAGTCTCATGATCGCCTCCCGAATTTCTGCTCCGAGCAGCCCGCCTCCGGACTTCTTCCCGAAACCGATCAGCAGCTCCTCGTGTGCCTTGACGAAGGACTCGTACGCCAGCTTGAGCCGAGGCGGGCCCGACGGCGGGAACTTTTCAGCTCCGGCATAATCTGACGCGGATGTTGGCGCCGGTTCGTCAACGGCAAGCAGTTTGCCTAGCTCCCCGAGCGCGACTGCGCGGACCGGATGTCCCTTTGGAAGGAGGGCCTGGAGTCCGGCGGTGTACCGAGCCGCTGTGCGAACAGCCTCGTCTAGAGTTTCCTGTGTCGGAGAGGATGACGACAGACTATCAATGAGGAGTTCTTTATGGAGCCTCGTCAAAGCGAGTAGCGGATGTGAAGAAGGTGTAACTCCCGCGGAGGTGAGGATGGGAGTTATGTTCGTGGTCAGTTGCCGGGCTTTGACTCGATCTGTATATCGGGGCCATTGTCAGCGCCGCACTAATGGCCTGACGCCGTCGCCCGGTGGGCGCACCTTTGGACTGCAGCGAGCTAGCCTTATCCAGAGCCTCTTGACCGACGCGCAAGGCGTCTAGCACAGCGCCAACGTCGCCCACTTGAGCGTTGCACTTCACACAATGTGTAGCCCTATCACCGCTCTCTGGCATGACAAAGCCCAGGTCAGTAAGCAAGATGAAATCTAGGTGAGAGACGCATCTCATCAGCGCACCTTCTGTTGGATACGGACAGATGCCGCCGCAGGACTTAGGACACCAGAGAGCCTCCCGCGGGTCCGCGGCCGTCGTTCGACAGCAGAGCTTGCACTGACAAGAGAAGCTGTAGACCTCCTTCAGTTCATTCTGCCGGAGCCTGTTCGGCAACGTCGTGTCGACGTATGATATTCGAATCTGAAGACAGGAGTAGCAAAATTATCATGTAATGCCGGCATGAGCGAGGTGGGAGACGCGGTTCCCAGCTAACCATACACGTACCTCTTTCCCTGGTGCTACGTTGCGGAGGGCCACAAGGCTCAGAAGCGGCTCCTTTACCCGCGACCCGCCGTCGGCGCGAGGGAAAACGAGCGCAGCGTTGGGGTCACATGAGTGGTTAGCGAGGGCCACCGTGGGCGAGACGCATATGCCTATCGGGGTCAACGCGGGTGTAGTGAGCGTGAATGTATTTGTCGTGAACTGTATCGGACGAGGCGCTGTCAGCCGAGTGCTTCGCGGGTGTGCATGCAGCCGTAACGCGGGACTCACGCGGGAGATCAAATCCACCAGATCACCGGCGGACTTCAGTCCATAAGGTTCGAGTTCTTGTGGGGAAGACACGCCTAGATACCGAACAACCGAGTGTGCCAGGTGGGTGTGCGATCCAAACGCTGACGGTTGCAGCGAATTTCGATCTACCATGGGAAGGTTATCGTTAACTGGATGTCCCATTTGACATTAGAATGTCCGAGAACCCGAAGGCCCTCGGCCTCTGCCATGAATTCGGCAACTTACTAGAGTGCATCATCCGAATCTCCTGCGCCTGACGAAAGTGTCTTGTCAGCGCTCGGCGCCCAGCGAGAATACTCGAATTACAGCACGCACCCACACGCTATCCAGCCCTTCTTTCTGAGATCCCCACATAATGCGGCCCAGGCAACGGACCGGCTCGCCGGGAATCGCGACATCAGATGAGGGTGCAGATGCAGCCCACTTTTGGAGCGCGTTGCACTCGCGCCTGTGCCACGCCCAGTCCCGATTCTGACAGTCCTGGATGTCGCAAGCGATCAGTATTCCAGACGAGCCGGGGGTGTGGGTAACCCACGTACTGAGTTGCAATACCGGACTGTTTTGCATTTCGGACATCGTTTGAGTCCGGCCGTGGCGGCAGGTGCGGCGCAGGCGGAACAATAATACTCTAGATTGGGCGTCGAGAGGACAAAGACATGGGGTATTATCGACAAAATGATTTCACCTGGTAATCATCTGCTGTCAGTATCGTAGTGACCATTGATCGGGACAATCCACGATGTACCAGCAGATAGAGCGGTCTTGGCGTAAAGTCCGCGACCGTGCCTGCTTGACTCCCTGATCTCTAGAAAGGAAGGGAGATCGGTATGACAGCCGTGTAGGTTCACGGAGTTGGTGCTCTCTCTTGTCTTCACCGGTGTCGGGTTAGTTGGTGACTGATGCTCCTGAGTTCTTGGCGGTGCCTGTTCCTCCGAAGCCTGAGACAGAGGAGAGTGCTGGACTACAGCCTGCTCATCTGTCACCATGGTATCATGGGAGTTCTTTGGGGCTGCTGCATTGATCTGCATTGGAGATTGAGAGGGCAGTGGGCCTGGCGACGTATCCGCCTTCATAGTATCCGAAAATCCCGAGACTGATTCAGGCTTGACGAAGGAGTGAATCTCCTTACCCTTGCGCGCCGACTTCAACTTTCCGAACGACATGGCCAGTAGTCAGTGAGCTATTTGTGTGGAACGCTTGAGTGCCCAGTGGCTATGAGTCTTGTGCTGGTGTTGCTAGATCTTACGGTCCTGATGACGTAACTTGTTTGCATGTGTCTGTCGAAGGCTTGCGATCCTAACAAGCACAAATAGACCAAGTGCTTGCCCTTGCGACAGCCGAGGTGGCCAGATCTGGGCAGCTGCCGCAGACTTCGAGGCAAGACAAGGACAGGCAATGCTATGGCGCCAAGTTGAGCTCCGTTAGCCATTTAATGATCCACTTAATGATCATGTATGTACAGCATGGTATTACGAGTAAGGGACAATGTAGTAACAGCAAAGGGATGCATACGACGTGAAGGATGAAGGGTATAAATATGAGTAACGTGTTGTTCGTAAGTGTCGTGGCAAGTCGTGAGGGTCGTGGCAAGTCGTAAAGATTCCATACATCGCCGAAAGGAAGACGATGGCGGCTGTCCCTGGAAGACATGGTCAATGCAACATAGTAGTGGATGTGAGAACCATCCTTACACAGTTGATCTATGCAGCGTGTTACGCGCAGTCGTGATGTCATGACTGATTGTGGTTGACGACACTCTCGCTCTGCCCTCGAGGCCTTCCTGCTTCCACCGTACCGGTGGAGCGGTTTGGTATTGACGAATCGTCTTGCGAATGTTGCCTCGTGAAGAAATCGTCCTCGCCCTCATAAGGCGATGACGCAGAATTAATCTATACATCACCGTCAATGAAGCCCTAGCCGCAGAAGGTGTGATACACGTAATAACACCCTAGGGACAGGGCAGCACAAAATGGGGTGGAACCAAGACACTCACCCACTGCCCAAGCACCTCTGCTACTCTGCTCGCTTCCTCCGGAGTGAAGTTCACGTCGGTCCCCTTCTCTGCGTGAAGCTTGAGAAGCTCCGAGAGCGTGCGTTTGCCAGTGCCTCGTCCGAGGGAGCCATTTTGCGAAACGGCACCTTCGTCGGCACCCCCGTGGCCAGGAAACGAGACAGAATTCCGTGGTGTGCTCGCATGGTTAGGATCTGCGTCGCTGCTCATTGAGCGATCCCAGTCTTCGGTGTCGGAGGAGGTGAGAGATAATTGTGACATCGAGAAGTGGACTTGTTCCGAAGACATGTAGATCGCCCACGCGTCGAGCGGACGTCTGATTTGGCAGCAGCAGGTAGATGATAGAGTTAGCCGAGCACTGGACACAGCCGTCTGGGGGAGAAGCTGGGTATGTCGTGTGATGGAGAGGGTCTGGTGCTCACTGTGAGTGTCGGGAGCAGGTGCGAGTCGGCGCTGGGACTGCCCTACTGAGAACGCCCACGTGACAGTAAACAAGCCCGGGCGCGTTGTTTGGCCCTGCGTCTCTGGGCTGCGTCTCCCGCGAGCCGCCTCTGTTTGCGCCATCGCTGCCTTCTCTGTTTGCTCATCATCTGCGGCGGCGACCGCGACTCTCCCTGCGATGTCCACACTGGCCACCGCCACTACACCGCGCAAACCGGAATCCCAAAGAAGCCCCTTGTCCTCGAGGCCGCCTCTTCTCTCATCTGCTGCCCACTTTGGTGACAGCATCCTCCCTTTGGGCTCTGATGATACGCATTCCCTTGCTTTCCGTCTTTATGGCCCCGCCTCGTTTCTGCTCAGACAGGTTCCCCACAAGATCCATCCAGATTAATTGGCTAACGGTAGCCTCTCCGTCCGTCCATCGTGAATCCCGCTCGGATCCAGGCGCATACACCTTGTCTCCTCTTCCACCCACCCACCGCGCCGATCAATTGGTCATTTGGCGCGTGTGGAACGCATGGATCGTCCGTCCCCAATAACGTGTCGACGGCGTATTGTATTTTCCCCTGTCTATATGCTGCCTTGTGGTTCTCCTTGGGCTCATATGCGACATCGCCTCGTGGTGCCCTTCACCCAGATGCGCTCTGCCAATGCCTCACGTCAATCTCACGGTATCTGATTGACGAATTCTATACCGATGTGACACGCTGGGCGTTCTGTCTAGAATGCCCTGCACATACACGGTGCGCGGCCTTTCTCTTGCTTATTAATCACATTTGTGTCCAGTGAGAATTGACGTGCCGCCGTATTGGCCCGGGACAGTTGGCGGCCTCCGTCCGCAGTCCCATGAGAGCGGTCGAGTGGATTGGCTTGCTATTCAGTTGACTCGTACCAGTGAGAGCGTTTTACGGATGGGGTGTTCATTTTCTCTTCTCTTCACAGTGCTATGTTTGTTAACGCGAACAATATAAATGTTTCGAGGGACCTCACGCAATGGCCTTCGGTGCGTAATGGTGTGGTCAGTGGAAGGCCCCCCCCCCTCAATGCCTGTCCAATCATAGTGGCTATACGCCATGAAGGGGCCGCGTCTCGGGCCGCTCAATACTATCACGTTCACGGGCTATTTGAAGAGCATAATCTCATGAATTACTCCAAGTAGAACTTGCCACGCATGGAAGGATAAGTTTCTATCAGTGAACAGCCTCTTCTGACGACTGATTGTAACTAGACCCCTGTATCAGGTGAGAATATCTACTGCGGTCCCCCGGTTCCGCAATAAATTCACTTCGCTGACCACCCTGCAAATTACGCATAGCGACTTGCGCGCACATGACATCATGGTGTCACTTGTCGCAACGGCTATTTTGCGAAGAGTAGTGAGCGGAGCTAAGGTGACGTCCTGCATTCTGAGCCTTGCCGCTGAGCCTCAGATGCTGTCCGCAGATTGATTGGCCCTGCACTCGTCAAAAGCGCCTGCCTCAACGCTAGAAGTGCAAAGGGCGCGCCGAGATGGATATCTTCGTATGCAGTTGTGGCTCCTTCCAGCTACTGATTGCTACATATGAAATGCGGACGTTTTGTGGTATAAGAGTCTTCGGATTCCCAGCTACGCTGCATTACGGGCGATCCCGCGGACGGTGCGAATGCGCCTTATGCTCCGTTGACCCCAGGTCGACCAAGCGAGTAAGCAAACATCTGTCCCTCATGCGGATCACAGCATTGTCACAATCTGGCAGGACGCATGCACACGCACTTCGCCGATACAGCTTCTATGGTCATTACACAAACTTCTATCCCACTCACCGAAGCATATGGCTATTACACGCTCCATAGGTGTGTGCAATGCGACGTGCACAGCGTCGCGTTCATTTGACGGGGGTGGCTGCAGTGAGTAAAATGACTTCGTTGTACCCAGAGCCTCGCTGACAGAGCTCACTGCGGCGTGCCTCCTTGAGGCCCGGGCACGGTAACAGTTGTCGGCGCTCTGCGGGCACAGCTAGATAAGGTTGTAAACCCGCGACGATGCAGCTTATCAGAAGGCTCTAATGTGATCCCTTTGGCAGTAAGCACTGGCATACCGACATGACGGCAGGCCGAAGCCGCGTAGCAAATTGACCCTGGGAATGTGTCTTCAGACGTAAACCCTGCGACAGCTCCGGGCGTCGTTGTACTCCCTTTTGGCTATGCCCGGTCGTGCCGACGGGACCGACCCGTCCTACCTGTGCAAAGCGTCAATGAAAAGTTCTCGTAATGAGGCGTAAGAAGGTACGAGGCTTTTGGCGATGTGCTGAGTCTGGGTGTCGGATAGTACAAGGATGGGTTGCAGTCCACTCTGGCTGGACGGCGACCGAACATCCCATGGCAGGCGGATGAACACCACCAACCTGTCCGCGTTTTACTGGAATCCTGGCAGCCCTGGACATTATGATATGATGATCCGCCCTTCGGAGCTTGTATACGGCGCATTCCATATTGTTGGTGTCATGACACACCACCGCCGGGAGTGGCATTGCACGAAGCGCACAAGCTCGCTCGTTGCACGACGCCCAATCAGGTGTTGCATCGTTTCGCAACATCAGTCGGCATGGGTAGCGAGAGCGCAACCCGCTGACCGCTATATACTCGCATCGTTTGGTGTTATACCGAAGCGACCGATTTGCTATCGTCAAGATTTTGACTAGACGATAGGCTACGAAACCTCTCCGAGGCCCGCTCTCGTCGGACAGCTCAGATGGTTGCGGTGTCAGCTCAGGCCTTGATGTCTCTGATGCCGCTGCCTGAGCGCGTGCAAGAGACGTCTCGCTCGGAAACCTCTCCTTTGATTCTCCCCCATGCATCGGCGTGGGTGAGCGTATCCTGTCGAAACTGGTTCTGGCCACCTCCCACAGGCGGTCCCTAGCCGATGCATGGGGTGGCTGCTCTGGATATCTGTCTCGTCGTCCGTGCCTGGGGCGAAACTTGCGCCAAGTCGCGCGCTCGTGGGTGCGCACCATGCATCCCTGAGCGTTAAGACGTCGCCGGAATGGAGCCGAAGTGCGGCCGGAGCCGGGCCAGTCGCTCGGCGGAGAGGAAGGACTTGCCATGTCCGTTGCAAAATTGTCGTGCGTCCTGTCACGTCCATGTCCGGTTGTGCGGCGACCCCCGGAAGGCACGACATAATGTAACCCTGACGGCACGCGGATGGTCTTGAGGCGATATTGCCCCTCAACCTCCTACAAGTCAAACTCTCGCGAGCTTCGTGTTGATCACAGACCATTCATGTGGGTCGGTTTGACTTGCGAAGATGGCAGCGCGCTGGGGATGCATTAAGAAGCGAGGCTGAGAACTTTGACGTCGGAGCGTGCCGAGCATGTGAGTTCGAGTGACCTTTCGTCCCCACGGGCCTATGAGCCTGCCGAGATCAGACGAAAGGACGTCAGGGTTCCCAATCAGCCCCGTGGCGTCTCGCTGCGTCAAACATTCGGGACGCACGCAAAGACTGACGGACCTCGCCTTCCTTTGCAGGTCGCACCAGATCTGGCCCGATCCGTAGTATCTCAGGCTGTTTGTTACTGAGATGGCGTTGCCCAGCCCTTGAAGCGGTTCCATTAGAACAGAGGTCCGTTCCCGGAAGCACGCATGGCACTGAGAAACTCAGATCATCCACTCGCATAGCGCGCTACCCGATTTATTGACGGCCCACCCAGCATACTGCGGGTTCGGAGTGGCCGATAACGATCCGTTCACTCAAAGTCATGTCCGAGCACATATCTCCAGATTGACATTTCCCTCACATTACGCGACGCGACGCGCGGAGAACTTTCCGGCCACCCTCATGAGAAGTCCGCCCGAATACTTAAGGAGATGGCTGGAGCACATTGGGAGCAGGTCCTCAGTCCACTTTTCCATCTGCGACGCTTCCCGGCTCCTCTCGATCGTCTGCCAGCTCTCAACCTCTTCTCCTCTTTTCTACAACGCGATCTACGTCTTCTCAACTGCGGCGGTCATGTTCAAGAACGGTCCCGAGTACGAAGAGCGGTTAGTGCTCCCACACTCCGCGCACCCCGACCTGCGGCGCGTGGTCCCTCGTCGTGTTGTCCTCCCCGACGACATAGGACACGACCCCGCCGCCGTCGGACCTGCACAGATGACGATGCTGACGCGTGGATTAGGCTCGCCCGTCCCTTCGTTCCACCCACGGTCACGCTGAAGCAGATCCATGATGCCGTTCCTAAGCATCTTCTACAAAAGGATCCACTCCGGTCCACCGGCTACGTGGTCCGGGACGTCTTCTTTTGCGCGCTTTTCTTTGCGTTCGGCGCAGCAATCGAGCCCCTGGTCTCAAGCAACTTCCTGGGCTTCGTCCCCTTGACGTCTCCGTGGCAAGCCACGCTCGCCCGAAGCCTCTTGTGGTTGACGTATTGGTGGTGGCAAGGCATTGCCTTCACGTCCTTCTTCTGCATTGGTAAGGCAATCTAGCAGCTCATCGTAGTGCACGTCAAGGCGCTGACCATGTGGACGTCCGTGCATCCTCGTTCCCCACAGCGCATGAAGTAAGTGGTCCCCAATGCAGTTATAGGCAGGCACGGGAAGGAGGGATGCTCATTGTGCCTCCCCCAGCTCGGGCACGGAACCATGTACAAATCGTGGTGGGCTAACAATATCCTGGGCTTCTTGCTCGATACGGTGCGTGGTCTCCCTAACGTGACTGTGGGACGCTCGTATCCCACGCTCGCGAACCCTGTACTGATTGTCATGGCGAGAGCAGTTTGTCTTGGCGCCCTTCTTCGCTTGGAAAGTCAGTCACAATGCCCACCACGTGCGTTTTACGTCCTTCTGTTGCCCTCCACCTCGAAATTTGCGTATTTGACACACGGTGTATCCTTCCACAGAAAGCGGTGAACTCTATCGAGCGCGACGAGAACTACGTCCCGCACTTGCGCAGCCATTACAACCTTCCACCTAAGGAACGGGCCACGACAGCCGATTACGC
This sequence comes from Dichomitus squalens LYAD-421 SS1, assembly GCF_000275845.1. Classification (NCBI taxonomy): domain Eukaryota; kingdom Fungi; phylum Basidiomycota; class Agaricomycetes; order Polyporales; family Polyporaceae; genus Dichomitus; species Dichomitus squalens. The sequence continues at coordinate 631,306 of NW_006766888.1, forward strand.
CGAGGTGTTTGAGGAGACCCCTTTATTCACTGCCGTGCGGATGTTCGTTATGCAAGCGATGTGAGTACTTCGATGGCTTGCGCCGGTCACGGCTTGCGGCCACGAGGGCTTTTGCTGACGTTCAATGTGTTGCAGGGGCTGGTGGTTGTATCTCAGGTACGCCCTGCGTAACTCAAACACGTTTTAATGTGAGAAGTGCTGACGCATCTGGCTTCTCGTGTGACTGTCCGACAGCTGCAACAAGCTTGGGGCAAAAATGTATCCGAAGGGCACCAACCACTTCTCCCCCTACTCGCCCTTGTTCAAGGACGGACAAAGTTTGTGCATTTGTCTCAACGCAGCAGAAGCGTTGTACTGAATAAGCTTGGAAACAGGGCTGAGCATATTTATCTCGGACGTTGGGCTAATCGGCATGATGTCCCTGCTGTATCTTTTTGGACAAGCCTATGGCTGGAAGGCGCTCGTTGCCTACTATGTCATTCCCTATATCGTAAGTGCCACACCGTCACATTCTCAGTGCTAGTTCTTATGGAGTTTTTTTGATAGTTATGCAACCATTGGTATGATATCTGCCATCCTGATTCTGCATAGCGTAATTTACGAATTTTGGACTTTGATGTGCCCTTCAGGATCGGTATGTCGAATCGCGTTCCACTCGGAGTCAGGGTCAAGAGAGCTATGCTGATGCTTTTCGCAGTGATGGTCACCTTCCTCCACCATTCTGACCCGACCATTCCGCACTTCCGTAAGGAGGAGTGGTCCTTCCTTAGGGGTGCTGCTTCCACTGTTGACCGTCCCACGCTTGGCTGGATCGGCCGCTTCTTCTTCCACAACGTACGTCTGTGCCGTCTTCTGAGCACAGTTGTAGGGAAGACTAAGGCTCCACTTGTTTTGTCATGTAGGTTGCACATGATCACGTCGCACACCACTTCTTCTCGCACATTCCGTTCTGTAGGTTCTGTGGCTCGATTTCCTCCGGATAAACGCTTACCTGTCTGCCCGAACAGATCATCAGCCAGCAGTCACAGATGCAATCAAAGCTGTCCTGAGAGAGAACTACAACTACGATTCTACGGTACGCTTGAGGGCTTGCGAGAGGGTACACTTCAAGCACTGACTAATTGTTTCCTGACAGAACACTTTTTACGCCCTGTACCGATCATTCACGGAGTGCGTTTTCATTGAGGACGAGGGCTCGATCGTGTTCTATAAGAACAAAAACGGCGTAGCGGCCCGTCATGTTGCCGAGGATGCAATTACAGCCATCAAAAAGGAAGGCTGGACGCAAGAAGACCAGGACAAGTTGGCCGAGGGTGCCCTCTCGGACTCCACGAGGTCAGAGTGATTGATGTAGGGCGTGGATAGGGCTGCGCGGGGCGCTACAAAAATAGACTCACCACTAATGAAACCTTCATAGACTTTGACTGTATTTATTACTTTGTATCCAGCAGCAATGTGTAATACCTAGACATTCAATCAGTCATCCCTCTGAGTCCGATGAGCGGTGAGACAGTCGTTTGCGGTCCGTGCGTGGTGCCCGAAGACGCCACGACCAGCACTGCCACCGCGTGGACGGCCGGCGGCATCGCTGAACGCAATCGTCCCGTTGGTCCTCGTCAGATGACAACAGCCTCCGAAGCAGTCGACGTGTGTGATGTTCGTTTAGTACAGGTGACGTTCGAGACTCTTTCAACCGTGCCTAAAGAACATGATTTTCTGTCGCCAGGTGAGACTTTTGTGTCCATCCGGGAATCGCTTTCAAGATCATGAGGTTGATCCGCCACTTCGCCATCCAGACCGCGGCCCGCGAACGCCAAAGAAGAACTTGTGAGTTCGAAAAATCGTCACGAGTGTGCGGTGTCCGCCACTCGGTGGCCCAGGAGCATATGCAGTTGCATCCCTCAATACGTCACATACTCAGTTCTGCTCCATAATTCCGCCGGGATCAGCATCGTCCGCTTCTCAGTTGATTCAACTTGGCCCTCCCGAAGCTTTTCCTAACGGGCCGCTCATGGTATAAATGTCAGCGTGCAGTTGGTGTGGTGCTCGCCAGAGCGGACGCGGACCCTAGCCTGTTTCTGAACCAAGTTGAACGGGATGAGAGTCGAACTTCATAGCACCTTCCTACTCGCCTGCTTAGCGGTACGGTCCGCAGCCGTCACTGTGACGGTCAGCAAGACAGCAAGCCATTCCGTTCCGTCTACTCTGTGTAAGCAGGTCCCCTGCTGAAAGTGTTGGCTATGTTCCTCTGACTACTTGCTTCTACAGATGGACAAATGTTTGAAGTAAGGGCGCTGTTCGTTGTGATTCGTGCCCTCGGATGCTGACAACTTTGCATGTATGGCGTCTTCAGGATATCAATGTGAGTGTCATCTATCCCCTGCGAAAGCTTCTCACGATATCTTGCTGAGCGGGCTGGATTAGCATGTACGTTACTTCGCTCGGTATCTCCAGTACGCGACATGAATAACGAATAACGAATGACTCTCGCTGCGATCGGGCAGAGCGGGGACGGTGGTCTCTATGCAGAATGTGCGTTTCTTCAATTGCTGTAAGGTCTCATGCATTGGACTCACGAGACTTCGGTCAACAACAGTACTGCAGAACAGGGCTTTCCAACAGGTGACGCCAAGTAATATTTCAGGAAATCGCCCTCAAAATAAATGTCGCCTCTGATCATGGTCCCTCAGACACCACGGCGGCTTTGAACGCGTGGCGCCCCCTCGGCGATGCACAGCTGACTGTCATCGCTGATACAAAACCGGTTTCCAATGCTCTGCCAAACTCCCTGCAACTCATTGTTCCGAGTGGCTCAACTGGCTCTGTCGGTTTCACCAACGAAGGCTTCTGGGGTATGATATCGTTCTTCCACGTCACGTTCATGCGGCTGAGTGATTGGCAAACCTTGATTTAGGAATCAAGGTCGATTCATCCTGGACATACAAAGCGTCTTTCTACTACCGCTTCCCGGCGTCCTCGTCCTTTTCCGGGCCGCTGACGGTGGGCCTGCGCACTAACGCTGGGACGGTCCTTGCACAAGCGACTGCTCAAATCCGCAGAACAACGAGCTGGCAGCAGATAACCCTCGATCTCAAGCCGACATCTTCTGCTCCCGACATCAACAATAGCTTCTTCATTTCGGTAGATGGCCCCAAGGCTGCGGGTCAAACTATTCACTTCGCCATGCTCTCCCTCTTCCCTCCGACCTTCAAGAACAGACCGAATGGGTTGCGCATTGACATTGCTGAGGTCTGTGTAGTGCTTGACGCGATCAGTGACAAAGCATTCATTCAGCGCTCGATAGACTCTGGCTGAAATGGGTCCGGCCTTCTTCCGATTCCCGGGCGGGAACAACCTGGTACGTCCTCTTATCGCGCCTATTCTGACGTATTCGGGAATAAGCTCACGCTTGTAATGTAGGAGGTAAACTTGTCATCATACAAAACGGCTGGTCCAAACGCGTGTTATATTTTCTATGTAGGGTCAAACCCCGGCAACGAGGTGGCAGTGGAATGCTACCGTCGGGTCTTTACTCGATCGTCCTGGGCGTGTCGGCGACTGGGGCTATGTGAACACGGAGTAAGCGACACATTCACACGGGTCAACGTTTCTGTCGCACTCAATATCCGCCGAATCTCGTGCGCAGCGGTCTCGGCCTTCTTGAGTTTCTGCAGTTTTTCGAAGACGTAGGGATGGAACCTATCATGGCCGTCTGGTCAGGCGAGTATATCTTCCGACGTAACACTATTTCAAGCCCGAGCTCACGCGTGCGTCTCGCCCGCCGTACCAGGTTATGCGCTCGGAGATACTAGTGAGCCTGAGAGCGCCCTTGCACCCTTCATTCAGCAGGCCAAGGACCAGGTGAGTGCTTCTTCCCGCGGGCACCGGCAAAGTCGGACAGCCTGACCCGTGCATCCCGCGGCGTGCCTTACTGTCCTGCAGATCAATTTCGTCATCGGTGACCCTGCAAAGAGCGCACCAGGTATTGTGTTTGTCTTGAACTACATTCTTATTTGACGTTTACAAACGGTGATGGTGATTCAGCGGCCCTGCGAGCTTCGTTGGGACACCCAGAGCCATTTAATCTGCGGTTTGTGGAGGTTGGAAACGAGGTGGGTTCTATCGCCTATCAGAACGGCGCAGATCATCGCCTCCGTAAATAGACAAGCTGATGTTTGTTTCTCCATAGGACTTCATTGGCTCAGCCCCTTCGACGTGAGTGCATCCATCTTGCCCTAGATGAGATCGACCATTGAGTTGAAATCGCTAAAGATACCCGTACCGTTGGCGCGACTTCTTTGGGAATTTGAGTGCCGAGTTCCCTAACCTCCGTACGTTCTCTTCCATTCTTTGCGGTACCACCGCAGTCTGATGCCCACACCCGCTGTAGGGTTCATTGCGACCTCGGATGTGGGGAGCCCAGTTCTCTCCCCCGCTCCGCCGTCATATGATGTCCACGTCTATCAGACGCCGAGTGAGAGTCTAGAAGCGACTTTGCATGCTCTCAGGGTCTGATCTCCCCGTGTCCCAGCTTGGTTCTACCAAAACGCGTTTTATTACGACTCGTTTGAGGTGAGTGAACGTCGTGAATCAGCAACACGTGTAAACTCAATATGGCTCCAGCGCGACGGTACCACCTACTTTGAGGTTTGCTGTTGGAGGGTATTCCCTTGACCTTCCGACGCTGATCCCGCTTCAGGGGGAGTACGCTGCAATTTCTACCAACGCGAACGACATATTTGGCACACCTGCCGACGGGCGCCTGTCATGGCCAACAGTACAGAGCAAGCAGCTTCCCACAAGTGAGACAATGCACGAATCTGATCATGAACATACCAGGCTCTTCCGGAGAAGCTGCATTCATGACTGGATTGGAGAGAAACAGCGATATCGTGTTCGCGGCCTCCTATGCGCCTTTGTTGCAGGTGAGGCAATGCCTTAATCCTGTACGATAGCCAATGCTTACTAGTCGTGCAGCATGTCAATTCTACGCAATGGGTACGTCTCCGCGGTGATTCTGGCAGATATCCTTGAGTTAAGTTCGATGAATAGACGCCAGACCTGATCTCCTTTGAGTACGTGTCACGCTTTATGGCAAATTTGGCATATCTTGTTAACCTATGCGGTTGCAGTGCTGGATCAGTGATCAAGTCCACGAGCTTCTATGTACAGAAGGCAAGTCGTGCAAGCAGCCTATTCTTGTCTACGCAGCTCATTCATGGTGCTCGAATTAGCTGTTCGCGACCAATCGGGGTGATCAGTACCTCCCAAGCACGCTGCCGACGAACGGTGGCACATTGCACTGGAGTGTCACCCGCTCGTCAAGTTCCGGCGAAACTTTCATCAAAGTAGGTTACTCAGCCCCTTGAATCGGTCCTGTTTCGCTGCAGATTGACACAACACTAACAGGTCGCTAACGCTGGCAATGCATCTGCGAGTATCACATTCGACCTGAGCCAGTTCAGTACGGTGGCCAGCTCGGGAACTCTGCAGCTCCTGACTGGTCCAGAGACGGCGAGCAACACGCCTGAAGCGCCACAGACCATCTTGCCCAAGACAAGCGCGATCTCCACGGGCAAGTCGTTCACATATAATGCTTCTGCGTTCAGTGTCAGCGTCATTATGACCACGACACATTGAACGCTCCGACGGGGAGGCGATCCCGGTTCCTTGACTGCGTATGGCCGTTGGAGAGTATAGGACGCACGGAGGTGTGGGAAGAATATGTGATGAACGATGGGCAACGTTTGCGCTGAATTAGGCGATCTGTAAGCAATAGTGATGTCCGAGTATCTACTGTAATTTTGTGAGGTCGATTTCCATGGGCTCCTCCTCCCCTAAGTCGTCAAATGCGTGTTGTATCGCAGGCAGGTACGTGTTGAGCTTCCACATGTCGCCCAAGCGTATCCGAGAATAGTCGAATGCAAGCCCAATGAGGGGCCCGCCAGACGTTTCGCCTTGTCGAGGCGGCATCCCAGGATAACGGGCAGAGAAGTGGGTCAGGAGAATTTTCTGAGCCCGCATACTGTTTACCCGAACGTTTATTAGACAACATAGCCTCGCGAGATGAAGTGCTGCCGTAGCGCGCAGGATGGGATGGGAGATAGAAGTCGATGGGCAGAGAAACACCCACCCGGCAGCAGCTACGGCACACCAGATTACACCAAACACTCACCGCCTGCCCACATCGATCGCTTGTGCCGAGGTGCTGTGGGCCTTCTCTCGCGCCAGCTCCTCTTCTTCGGGGCTCATGCTCGACTCGTGGATAAGCAACGTGACGTCGCGGCCTGCCTTGACCAAATTGTCCGTCGGCATGGTGTCCCCGGAAAAGCTTAATGGACAATCGCGTCAGTTCCTCCTCCGATCCGCGAAGCTTTATCACTCGCCGCGGCACATCGCAGATACGATGTCGAGGCAAGATGACAACGAACGAAAGACGATGGAGCTGATTGCACTCACGCCATGCTCCATCCGTCCCTGTGCCTGATCACCACACCGTAGCAGCGGGTTCGGTGCGCGACATCAACGGTGGTGAAGCTTTTCAACCCGAGCGCATGGCACATCGCTTGAGCATTCTCGCGCGACCTATGTTGTTTGCGTTCCGCATTGCGATTCCCCGATTTGGCGAACACGAGTACCATGCGATGAAGGCATTCCGAATCAAACTGTCAGGTACGCATATTCGACGCATTTAAGGCGGGCTTGTCGGCGTACCTTTCTTGGTTCATGAAGGGCTCGTCTTCAGTCTGGTTCCTTCCGTACGGGCGAGCGAATCGCCAATTAAGCGCGTCTGAGAGGACCATGACAATCCCATTGAGATCTGCCAGCCCTTGATCTTCAAGCTCTTGACGTTCCAAGAGGTACATGAGGTGGTGACGAAGGCCGACGACATACAGTGGGTCCGTGGGAGGTGGGTTCATCTATGACCTCATACCGTGAAGTTCGAAAGCATATGCTGGGGTGGGTGCCGAGGACGTACCTGCGCACGCATTGTCAAAATCTTCGACAGTCCCATGTGATGGTCGCCGTGCATATGACTCAGGTAGATGCACTTTATATTACGCAATACCTCCCAAACACCTGTGGACCTCGCGGGATCGTCGCCGAAAGATCGAACAAGTTGGCCCCAGGTACCCTCGCCACAATCGAGAAGGATGCTGCCGTGGCCCGGGATCTGAATCAACGTTCCGGACACTAGGAGATGTATTGATGAATATGCAGCATTTTTCACTCGTCACAAAGAATAGGAATACCATTTCGCAATAAGGTGGGTATAGCACTGCCAGTGCCGAGAGGAGTTACCACGACGTCGTCTCCTGGTTGGCTCGCCGGGCTACGTCGGCCTATCCGCTCAGCAACGCGCGCCTTCACGGCGGCGAACTTCTCGTTGACTGAAGCCGATAGTTCGGGCAAAGATTTGGACTCAGCAAGCGTCTTGAACGCATCCTCCTTTGCTAAGGAATCGTACCCAGGTGCATTGAGGGGTCGGAGGCCGAGTAGAAGATCTCTTCGAGACAAGATTGTCCTTGTGGGAAGACCGGTGATGGCTGCATATCATGAACCTTAGGCTACAGGGAACATATATGCGGGTAGAAACGTACAAGCAAGATCTCGCTGAGGAGCTAGTTCATATTTTGGGATGGGGAACATATCAGCGTCCAGTTGATTGAGCTTCGCTTGCACGAGTGCCGAACGAGTGAAGGAGATTTGATTTGGCGTGTGCTCTTTTGAAGATACTACGTGCTGCAAACAGAGCATCTCAGTAACAGCACCCTCCCCGTTGCTAGCTCAAAACTTACGTAAGTCTCATCAGAGAACCCGTTCATGAACGACTTATACCGTTCATCTTCGAGTACTTTGGCGCTACACATATGATACACGGCGTACACGGGATGCTGCCTCCGGGCCGTCTCTTCCTTTGAGCGATATTGCGAGAAGAAAGGTGAGTCCGCAAAGGATGCCATGAGGGAGGGTATGTATGCCGACGTTGGCACGTCCAGTATGAGAATCGACTATTGAGCACCGTTAGCGTTGACGCACAGCACAAGTGCTGCTCACAAACGACCTACCTGAGGGCTCTCGCTTGGGCCAACACAATCCTCCGGTCTGACGGTACGCTGCAGCTTGCCACCTTGACCGTCGTCTACCTCGAATGTGATCGTCTCGCCCTTGATCAGTCGCCCTCGGATGGGACCACGAGGAATGCCAAGCTCCTCCGCCTTCTTCGCATCGAACTTGCCACGAACAGTCGGCCCAACCAGGAGGTACCCGAGCGTCGGCAGCCCTTCGGGTCCCATCTCCAGACGGGGGAGCCGGGCGTGCTTCTTGTCATTTGCAACTGGCGATCGTGCTCGAGATGACATCGGAGCGCTCGCCGTCTGAACGATAGTCTGTCTCGCCTCGCGCTTCTCCTTCTTAGAGAGGCCGATATCCTGCTCTGGGGGAGCCTCCAGCGGAAACATCTCCTGCAGCATGAGCTTTCGCCATTCTTGAGCGTCTGAACCAGTGAGCGAGGACGGAGAGAAATCGCTCCTCTTCGCACGCTCGTAGATGACTGCGGGCACTGGAGACGTAGACTCGACGACGCTGTCACCAACTGGCGGCGGAGAAGTGCGTTTTGAGGAAGTTGGGGGAGAGAGGGAACGTTTTCTCTTCAATGGCCGTTCTGAAGGGTCCCCAGCAGGTACGGTCTCAACAGACGGGTATAAAGGGATGGAGTGGACCGTGATGTTTTCGTCCTGAAAAATTGGCGGCGGCGAGTTGAGGCTTTCGTGCGCGGGAGTGGTTGGAGCTTCCACCGCCTTGACAGTCATCATTGAGCTGTCACCTTTCCTTGAACTTTTGGAAACCCCATGGAAAGGCATGTACACGCACCGATATGTATACCCGCGCATGGTAGCGAGATAATGCATCAAGCCATACGGTCCCACGATGTCCATAGCGGGCACTGACGCGTCCGCACAAAGCATCAAGAGGCCTGTTCAGATAGTGAATTAGCTCTATAGCTACAGTACATGGCGAGTCTATGCAGTAGCTCTGCGGATATGCAAACGCAAACAGCCCTTTACATTGGTGCGCACACGAGCAAGACATCACACATACCAGCAATGCCACCACACCTCTGTGTCCCTGCACCCGTCAAGAATAACCCCTTCAACCTTCTAAAGGAATGGTGGCTCTGCAACCATGACCGACCCAAGCCCTCGCTGGCATTGAAGATGTACTTGGCCGTTCCAAAGTTGACGAGGAGAGAGGGCTCCGTGTCAGACGACGCGGAGGTCAGAACAGAGACATTCCAGGTCGCCATGCTCGGGTCCCTCAATGGGACAGATTGGGAAGCAAAACTGCGAAGAGCAGGCGCAAGTCGAAGAGTGCTTGAGTTGACAGCGAGATTGAAGGAGTGTGTCGCCCTACGACATATCCAAGCCAGATTGCTAGGGAAACCCAAGATATTGTGAGACAGCCTGCAATTTGCCTAAGGTCCAAGGTTCGGAATTGTGAAGGTGAATGAACGTATGTCAGAAGTCCTATGGAGAAGGAGCTTCTGCGGGGGTGAAAATATGAGGACAGTACTTGGCCAGCCAACAGAACCTTCTATGTAGCGCTAGAGGTATACTAAACGCCCGGAAACAGCCGACCAGACCAAGGCGGGCCGTGTAAGCACAATACCAACGACCTTCATCTTCTATTCTTCTATGTAAACCTTCAATTCTATGCCAAGTGAATTTCACCGGGGTGTTTTGAGTGCAGTTTTTCTGATGGGTCCTGCATCTCGTTGTCCGTCAAGATGCACCCAAAGCAATAGTGATCGAACTTGAGGTGTCCCAATTCGGCAGGCGATTGAGGATACTGCCAATGTTCATTGACATTTCCCCTTTAACTCAGAAGTTCTACTGTTCCGTACCTCTGCTGCTCTCGGGGGTAGAAGAATCTAGGATGCTCCATGTCTGCAACAGCACTAAGGGCCACTTTGCGCACAAATACCGCCAAATATTGTCATTCTACACAACAACAGGAACAAAGAGCTTCCCCACCACATCGACTCTACCCTGACCAAGAACGGTGAAGTCCGGAGCATGTAAGCAGATACCTCTCTAGCCATGAACCATGTGGTGCTCAGCCGTTTGGACCGCCATCACGGGACACCACAAAACGCGGGCAGTGCAGTTAACCCCAAACCACCCTAGGACTCGTAGGTGGTGATGGTCTGCGTGAAGGTGACGTTCAGGGCGGTCTGTGAAAGAGCATTCAGTCGATGTCAGGGCAAGTATCACGTAGGATAAAGAACACTGACCACCTGAGCCAGGGCGGGACCCTCCTCAGTGGGGATGAGTGCGATCACACCGAAAGCGAAGGTCTGAAGGGAACGCAGATTTCGTCAGCTTTACTCCATTGACTGAATTGCTAGCTCTACGCACGTCTACGACAGCCTCGAGGGCCTCCAAAGCGACCGCGATGGGAGCCGTCAAGAAGAATTGAGCAGCCAGGGACTATAGGATCATTGTCACGGTCAGTGTCATGTAATACTTCCAGTGATGATATACGTACATGCTTGCCGATGATGATCTCGAGAAGCTGCCTGAATGTCAAGGAGGGTATGTGTCAGAAGAAGGATCTCTGGAAGGTAAATATGTCCCTTACTGGTGGACCTCGACGAACGTCGTCAACACGTCGACGACCTCGATGGCTACGTCGTCCGGGTACGCAGGAGTGGAGGACTGCGAGATTATGAATGAACCCCACGTATAAGCGTCAAGGTGCATAGGACTACCGACCGAGAACTCCGCATTGAAGCTGGTAACAGCGGTGGTGATGTTACCAAGACCGGTTACAATTTCCTGAAACCAGGTGTCAGAAAGTGGCGGAGCCCCAGAATGCATAGTAAGACTGACGAAGCCGTCGATGGCAAAGTTCACGACGCTCAGGTCGTTGACGGTAGTCGCCAAGCTGGAGGACACGCTGGTGAACGTCTGGATCGCGGAGATGACGACGTCGGAGCTTTGCGCCATGGCACCAGCCGCACCCAAGACGACTAGGGGGACGATGTTGACGAGGGTGCTGAAGAACTTCATTGCGAGATAAAGCTGAGTGCTGTCGAGAGGAATAGAGAGGCTGTGTGAAGCTGCTGTGTGCGTCGAGAGATGTGAGGAGCTGAAGAGCAAAGGGCCAAGGCATGTCGATTCTTATACGAACATGGATGAAAGTGGGCGCTCGCCACAGACATCCATGATGACTCTCTTGCTGCCGTCCGGCGTTGTAAACTACCTGTGCGTCCACAGTGTCAGCAGTTCAGAAGCAGTGAGGTAACAGGCGACGCACCTACTTGCCGCCTGTTAGGTGGTGCCGTAGCTCCGAAATGCATGGGCTTCATCATGCAGTATGGCCAGTTAAAAGGCGTCTGTGTGCGGTACAACACAAAGGTTTCAGCCGTAAGGGAGCTCTGCTGTGAAACGGTAAGGTGCCCGGTGTAGCATTGGGAGTCACTGAGAGGGCGTGCCCGCCTTGGTCTCAAGGCTACCAGCGTCTTTCCCCGCATTTCGGCGACTGCGAAGATGCATGGCATTGGAATGCGCATTCGCAATACGAGTTTCTAGCCGAATAGAATAAGAGCCTATGGCGTGCTGTATGACTAGTCCATGCTCTCGTACGTAGCGGCCACGCTCCGGGAACTGATCAGCCATTTCAGCGTTCCTAATGCAGCCAATGAGGGAACATCCGGTGTTAGTAACATCAGAAGGCCCACCTAGACCACAACCGCTGGGCTCATTCCCTAATGCCTAATTTCTACGCAATAGCATGGAAGTATTTTCCCAAGGCCAAAGACCGCATGTGCATCTCAGTCTTCCCCTTGCTGACAAAACCGATAAAGGAGACAGAGACGCCCACCGGCGTTAGGGTGCGCATCCTTGTAGCGTGCCCTTCGAGTTCATGACGTTAGTTGACGGATGCAGGCTGGAAACGAGGGAAGTGTGCCATCCACAACGACCATGCCCGGAGCGTCATACGATCGTCTGAGCTGCCGAACGCCCTAAATACGAGTTGTACGGGCATGCCGGTGACTGTGGACATGGGAGTCTCGTCATGGGCTTTCGTGACGTACAGACAGCTGCTCTGCACATCCTCGCGGACCAGGATTAGGAGGCGAGTATCCTCACGTGGCCCATTCCATACAACCAACGATGAGTCAGGAGACAGCAGCGTTCGTAGATATGTACGGTAAACCATACCTCGTGGCCAATACGAGCAGCTTCAGTAGATTGAATGCAAGCGTTACTAGTGCCGCGACCAAAGTGGCATTGAAGTTGCATGCAAAGCGCCGACGGACAGTGCGTCTAGGGTGCCAGGCGCCGGCCCGAATCACAGGCGCCCGCCGCCCCCAACACCAACGCCCATCGGGCATAGCGCAGTCACGGTCTACATACCAATAATATTGTGCCAGCGACTCTGTGAGTTAGGCCCACATCTAGCGTACCAGATATGTGGCCCTCTTTGTCTCTTCGGGAAGAAGCGGAGCGCTCGAAAGCGTCTCATACTCTCTAATTTTGCCCATCGCAACCTCTCGAGTCGCAACGCTGGTGGGATCGGGCCGTCATGGTTAAACCCCCCCTTTCAGGTGATGCCTTGCGTGCCTTTTCCGGAGTCGTCTGTGCCTCCTCTCCACATGGGTGGCCAGGACTTGCAAGTTTCGCAGCGCCCGGGGACCCCTCCGGCCCTCTTCCCGCCGTGAACCGCTGTTCTGTGAGCCACTTTGCGCTCTCCTTGCCTGCAGACCCTCTCTTCTCCTTCCTGCGCTCTGCCTGCCTCCCGCTGTCCTGCTTACCCCATGGACGCTGTCGCGCCGAAAGCACATCAGCATTTGATGCGCTCCTCATGATCGCACTTACGCGCTTACCATCAGCGCCTCTGACCTGTTGATATCGCCTCGTCCGTCGTGACCGCCGCCTCCCGCTCCCGCCTCCCCGCCTCCCGCCATAGACCTGCTCGCGCTAAGGCTTGGAATATGCTTGCACACTACATACTTGTCGCTCTGGTTTCTCCCTCTTTCCGGCCGCCTTGGGCAGCGCCCTCGACCTCACCGCCCGCGCCTGTAGCTCGGATTTCAACTCTTGATGGGCGCATGATAGCCGTGCCTGCGCGCACTGCTCGGCTACTCTCTGTTTGCATGCAGTAGGTAGGTTTCAAACCGTCGAGGCCAGATTGCCCTTCAAGTCAAAACCGCCGTTGTAGGTTACTCCTTTTCAAGACCTCAGGCCTCAGCTGTGACCTGCCCATTGCACGACGTCTGCTGTCGCACCGCGCCAGCCATGATCTCGTCCTCATGCGTTTGCTTCTGCTCCTGCTCCATCTTATGCGGGTTTCTTTGCCCCTCATCCTGACACTCGTCTTGCTCGTTTGTCGTGTTCGACATCACTGCTTCTGCTAAATGCTCGTGTTGCCCGAAAACCAACAATAAAGTCATGTGAGAAAGAGAGAAAGAGGACGAGCATGGATGTCCTTCTCCTTCGCCGTCTCCTTTAAACTGTAAGTAATCGGACTCGTGAGTGACTTTCCCGGGCTGCTCCTCGCTCGGGGGCCTGGTCCAGGAGAACGGTGTTCGTGTCATGTCATCCCACCCTCGGAGCGCGGGTTCGGCGAGGTGTGCTGATACACATAGATTGTGCGGGGGTTTTCTCTGTTCTTGACCCTCCCAGTGGTCGCTTGGCCAGGGGCATCCACCCAGAACAAGTTCGGCTGGACGAACTTGTTGAGCATCCTCTTCCTTGATCAGCTTGTCGGCACAAGCCCTCAAGTAGTCAAGCTGAATGTCACGGTGTGGCCGCTGTGCAAGCGTGTTGAGGTACTTTTTCGTGTACGTTCTAATGAACGATGTCGCTGCCCAGATCGTTGGCTTCTTTCAGCGGTTTCTGAGCATCTTCAAGGAGCTCCGGGTGAAGAGCCTGTGACTGACCGGCGAGTGTCACCTGGGCATGTACGTCCTGTGTAAGCGATCAACTTTTGCCGATCCTGAGTTGGACATATCTGACATGTGTGGTTAGGACTTCGCCAACTCCATCTATGAGCGCCATAGGGACTCGAATCTACGCTCAGCGGCTTCTGAGTGTCTGACCGTATGTGCCCTCAGCTTCGTCGCAGGTTTTTCTAATCGAACTGACTTCGTGGTGCAGCCGTCCTTGGTTGGAATGTTGTCCAGGAGTAAATCGATGCAGTGGATTTCGTACACAAGTATGAATGTATCTATCAATTCAAGTACATCACCTATCCATCCTTACACGCGAGTCCCCTCATTAGCCCAGAGAGTTTACGATTCCACGCAACTGATTACGTAGCCACGCATGCACGCAGTCGCACCTTCGCTTTTGCAGTTACAACACGAGCATGCAGTCATGTAATCGCGGAGTCGGGTAAGCGACGCTAAGTATCCTATTCTTAGTTCTGAGTGGCCCCTACAACGAAAGTCCTTTCCTTGCACAATGTAGATCGACTATAACCCAAATGTTCTCTACTTTTCATCGAATTATCGATGCGCGCAAAACGAGTATACTCAAGGGGTTTGCAGGATGTATAGACTTGAGCCTTGCCCTTCGCCGAACTCCTGCCGGAGGGCGCTCCAGTTACAACTTACAATCGCCGCGCAGTTACACGACTGCGTGGCTGCATACACACAGAGATTGGCGAGCTTCGCCATCAACCGACTGCGTGAATACGTGGTTACGCAGCCTGCTACGTAGCCAGTTGCGTGGAATCGTAAACGTTCTCCATTAGCCAGACCTTACCCGCGCAACTCGACTGCATCTAAATTCCCGCCAGCTCGGCTATTCTGTACATTTGAAGCAGAGCTTGCCGCGACCTCATGGTATGGCTACGTGTATGCCCGTCTACTATATATATGCTGTCTTGTTCATACCAGTAGCATCCTCTGATTTCATTTGCCTCCCACTATCTCGTCCACGGGGAAAGTAGATGGAATGCAGGAGATCTAGAATGCTACTGATATATAGAGGGTCACAGATATTGCAGGCGGACATCCCCAACAGCCATGCGATGTGAGCATCGCGGGTAATCGCTAGTCAGTCCAGCCAGTCGGTCCTTTGTATATAGTCCCATCCAGGGAGACCAAGGCGCACTGCGCAAGCATGCAGTGTCCGAGAAAGCAAAGGTTGCACCCGAAAGGCCCGGTGCGGCAGGCGGTCGAGGATATTGCAAATGATCGTTGAGACCCATACAACTCACCAGTATCACCGTTGCGTACGGGTGTTGCTCTCTGGGGTAGGTGAACCGATGGATCTCTACGTCTGCAGAAACACTCGGTGCCGCTCTGCAGTCAAATACTGGCATTCACATTCAACACGGCAACAAAACCAACACAAACAAAGAGCTGCGGCGACATCGACTTCACCCAGACCAGAAACGATACAACGTTGGGAGCATGTATGTCCCATAACCAACAGGAGAAATCACACACGTCTATAACCATGAACCATGTGGTGCTCAGCCGTTCGGATCACCATCACGGACAACCACAGACCGCGGGCGATGCAGTCGACTCCAAAATCACCTCAGGAGTCGTAGGTTGTGATGGTCTGCGTGAAGGTGACGTTCAGCGCGCTCTATGAGAGTAGTCAGTAGACGTAACAGCAGGTATCACGTTAAACAAGAAACACTGACCACTTGAGCCAGGGCGGGACCCTCCTGAGTGGGGATGAGGTCGATCACAGCGAAAGCGAAGGTCTGGAGGGAGCGCAGAGCTCGTCAGCTTCACTCCACTGATTAAATTGAATCCAAAGCTCGACGCACGTCTACGACACCCTCGAGGGCCCTCAAAGCGGCCGCAATGGGAGCCGTCAAGAAGAACTGAGCAGCGAGGGACTATGGGGTCATTGTCACGGTCAGTGCTAGGAAATACTGCCGGTGATAATATACGTACATGCTTGCCGATGATGAGCTCGAGAAGCTGCCTAGATGGCAAGCAGCGTCTGTGTCAGAACAATGATTTCTGTAAGATAAACGTGCCCCTTACTGGTGGACCTCGACGAAAGTCGTCAACACATCGACGACCTCGATGGCCACGTTGTCCGGGTACGGGGGAGTGGAGGACTGAGAGAACATGAATGAGCCTCGCGTACACGCGTGAAGGTGCAGAAGACCACCGACCGAGAACTCCGCGTTGAAGGTGGAGACAGCAGTAGTGATGTTACCGAGACCGGTCACAATTTCCTGGAATCAATTGTCAGAACGTGGTGGAGCCCCCCAACAATATGATACTGACGACGCCGTCGGTGGCGAAGTTCACAATGCTCAGGTCGTTGACGGTACCGGCCAAGCTGGAGGACGCGCTGGTGAACGTCTGGATCGCGGAGATGACGGCGTCAGAGCTTTGCGCCATGGCACCAGCCGCGCCCAAGAGGACAACGGGGACAAGGTTGACGAGGGTGCTGAAGAACTTCATTGTGAGATAAAGCTGTAGAGAGGCTCAGAAAGGCTTTGTGGAGCTGCTGTGTGTGTTAAGAGATGTGAGGGGCTGAAGAGCGATGGGCCAATGTATGTCGGTTTTTATACTGGAACCCAGACGAAAGTGGGCGCCAGTCATGGTCCTCCATGAAGACTTCCTTGCTGCCGTCCGGCGTTTCAAACCGCCTGTGCGTCAACAGTGTCAGTGGTTGAGAAGCAGTGAGGTAATTGGCGACGCACCTACTCGGGGACGTCCGCCCAGCAAGAGAAACGATGGAATGGCTGATCAGTTCAAGGAACTTGGCCGCTACGTAACAGAGCATGGACCGCCCGTACAGCACGCCATGATTTCTGTTCTACTCGGTTGCATTGTCGTGTGCACCAATGTGCATTCCCATTGCCATGCATCTTACAGTCGCGGCTATGCGGGGAAGCCTACGCTGCTAGGCCAAAGCGAGCGCGACGCCTGGGTGACTTCCAATGCCACGCCGGACACCTTCCCGTTGTGCTACAAACGTTCTCATATGACTGACCCGCATGTTTTGGACCATATACAGAAGACGCCCATTCACTGGCAACACCTTACGATGAAGGCCATACTCTTCGGAGTTACGACACTACCTTAAATGCGCCGATAGGCCAGTAAGAATCATCGAAGAGGGCACCGCCAGTAGAAAGCTCACCTGATCCAAGGCCGCCGGGTCCATTCCTTGTTGCCTAACGCATACGCAACATTGAGAAAGTACTTTCGCCAGGCCGAAGACCGAATGTGCCTCCCGCGCCTAGCTGAGTAAACCGATTAAGGAGACGGAGACGCCCACCGGTGTTAGAGTGCAAATCCTTGTGGCGTGCCCTACATGACTATTATGTCACTTGACGGATGCAGGCTGGTAACGAGGGAACTATGCCATCTATGACGACCATGCCCGGAGCGCTATGCAATCGTCTGGGCGGCGGAGCGGAGTCGTACGGGCATGTCGGTGACTGAAGTCATGGAAGTCCCGCTATGAGCTTTCGTGACGTCCGGCGAAATGCAAACAGCTGCCCTGCACATCCTCACGGGCCAGTCTCAGGGGACAAGTTTCCTCACGTTGCTCATTCTATGATACGGACAACGATGGGTCAAGTGATTGCCATTCATAGATGTGTACAAAAACCATACCTCGTGACCGCTACCTCTCCAGTTCGACCACCGTCCTCGAGGCTCGAGGCGTGCGGGTACTGTTCTATCGGGACTCCAACGTTCAAATGTGGTAGTACGTACGGGTTAAAACGGGATGAATTAGGGGGTAATAGGTGGAGTGCAGGAGAATGCTACTGATAGAGGGTAATAGAGAAGACATCCACCGTAGGCGGACGTCTCCTGATGGGTCAACGACAGTCATGCTATGCGAGCGTCGCCGGTATCGACCAATCAGTCAAGTCAGTCAGTCCTTCGTAAACCGTCCCATCCGACGCAAGCACGGCGCACTACGCAAGCACGCAGCGTCCTAGGTAGCGAAGATGCAAACGTAAATATAGACATTGTAGCATACCGCGATAGCGGGACAAATGTGAAGGCGTGGTAAGGATTGCGTCCGTGCCGCCCGAAAGTAATCCACCGTCATCATCCAGACAGCTCACAAACACCTTCAATGGAGGTACGCGAGCACCGCGAGCATGACGCCCGCGATGGAGCCGAAGCTGACCGCGTTCGACATCGCCCCGTTACTAGTGCCGGTGGTCGATGCTGAAGCGCCCGTCGCACTAGCCGTACCCGACAAACGGGTGCCCGCGGGCGCACCAGAACCAGTAGCGCTAGTCTTCGAGCCTGAAGAGCCCGTGCTAATGCCGCTGACAGCAGCACTCGAGGAGCCGGAAGAAGTACCCGCGACCGCGGCGATGGGCGCAACACTAGACCACGTCGCGGCGGAGTTGGTTGAGGCATCGCCCTGCTTGTACGGGACGAAGGAGACGACACCGGTGCTGTCGAGCTGGACAAGAGCTGTGATGGAAGAAGCGTAGCGCGCATTCGTGTCCTTGGACGGGGGGGCGGCGAGCGTGGTGGTTGTGTTGCTCTCGACATTGATCACATATACGTTCGAGAAGTCGTCGGGGATGAACGCGAACTCCTGCTGAACGCCTTCTGATTGGAAGAACGACGTGGTCTGACCGTGGGTAGCAGGGAATTGAGGGCCGGAATATGCCTGAGCCTGGGGCTGGAAGAACGAGACTGTATGACAGCTGTAAGCCAACCATCGAGAAACGCATGGATTGCGAGTGCTTACAGTGGATAACGAAGATCTCCGCCGAGCCAGCCGGTGTCCCTGGAGTCCCGATGAAGTGAACATGATTCTGCGCGAGAGCCATCGTAGGTTGATAGTCGCTTCCGTAGGGTGACGTCTCAGCATTGGTCCAAGGAAGTGCGGAAGATGTGGCGGCTTTCAGCGAGGACATGTCGAGGAACCACAGGTCGCCCTTGGAGAGCGCGTAGAAGACGTTCGTATCGTGGTCGAGGATAGCAGCGAAGTTGGTGAGGTCGAAGTTGTTCGTGTTCGTCTTCTGGGTAGTCCATGACTTCGCAGCAGCGTCATAGACGTGTACGTCGGAAGGGTTGGACTTGTCGCCGTTCAGGACGTAGATGGCGTTGAAGAATTGCGCGAGGTAGCATGTGGTACCAGTACCGTCGAAAGGACTACGTTGGAGTCAGCTTTCACTGTGCGCTGTATATGAATGAACTGGACATACGGCCTTCCTGAAGCGGTGATATCGGTAGCGCTACCTGCAAAGGTGAGACTATTCAGTATACGGTGATACGAACGCCCAACCAAGACCATGCGAGTGCAGCGGAGCGATTGCGAGGAATTCTTAATCCTTCCATCACCAGCATACATCATCGCCAAGCATGGACCAAGACACAATTGTACAGACGTGGGCAGTACAAGTCATACGAGGAGCCGTCACCTATGGCTGTCTGCCTTGAGTGATATGGTACCGCCATTGATGTTCGAGAAGACCTAGTGGATCCCTGGTAGCACCGTTGGTGATCTGGCTGCTTTTGGGCCTTACAGCACAAGGGTTTCATAGGAACTACACTCAAGGGTAGTCCTGTCATCAAAGCATGACGGAAGGATGCTCGGGCAGTACAACTGGAGCCCCACGCCCCGCAAGCCGCGAATAGGCAGACGAACGGTCAATATAAGACGCAGGACTCACCACTTCCCCAAGAAGACTGTTGGCCTGCGTTCCAATCTTTGCCATTGAGGCCGAAAGCTAGGAGATTGAATTCGGCATCGAAGGCCACGCAAGGGTCGGCGTAGACGACATGAGGGACAGCGAGGAGCAAAAGAGAGACGAGGGTGGGTACGCTGAACATGACGGTCGAGGACAAGCTGGTCGAGAGTGAAGTAGTGGGTGGGAAGGAGAGAGACTGAGGACGTTTTGAGAGACAGCGGGCAACGGGGGACTTCTTGTGTCACAAGCATGATGCGCTGCATGTGATGGCTGCGCTATTCTTGGCACATCCCCGGCAAATGTTTTGCAATTACCTTCTTCCTCGTCGACTATCTCGTTCAGGAAACGCGGAACATGATCTGCAGGCTCTGCGTATGCTTGGAAAGAGACGTCGTCTTGATCCTCTATATCATCATCGTTCTATCCGCTTTCAGGGGCACCGACTTGACTTAGTCCAGATCAGGCGAACGCAATCCAAGCGCATATCACTCGACGCGTTGTCCATTGGAGTCCCGCTCGGCCGTCTAAGAAAAGTCGCAGAGCGCAATCGCGTACTTCAGGCGACATCGTACCAACAACATGGCTTAAAGGTCATACTGGGCAGGTCTTCAAGGCGTATGGACTTCCTAGGAGTATGCAACGCAGGCTATTCAAGGTTAGTACAACCTCGTCAAGACGTCAGTGAGGAAGCTTACACCAAGCGACGCGACAAATCTGCTCAGGTACTAGGTCTTATACCTTCTGGGTCAGCGCTTATGCCTGCGTGGAGAAGGCAGGGTGGACTATCCGTGAGTAGTTGTGAACCCTCTTCGCTACATCTCGTTTGGT
The DNA here is from genome assembly GCF_000275845.1 of Dichomitus squalens LYAD-421 SS1. Taxonomy (NCBI): domain Eukaryota; kingdom Fungi; phylum Basidiomycota; class Agaricomycetes; order Polyporales; family Polyporaceae; genus Dichomitus; species Dichomitus squalens. The sequence continues at coordinate 651,796 of NW_006766888.1, forward strand.
TGTTCCACCTGGTAATTGTAGCAACACTGTTCACTTTTTCCTCCAGGTTTCCCTAAGCTTCGTCGGAAGTCACACCTATTGCTTCAGCTGCAAGCAGGAAAATTGTTCACGCGAGGAATTCTGTTCGAGCCGCCGATCTCGATCTCATGTTGTCGGACTTGAGGAACCTCTCATGTCAGCCTCTGTGGGCAGCCATGCCACATCCCCACCGTTCTTCGCCGTTGTCAATAATAGTTACTCGTCTTACGCTGCGCTTCTTTGGTCTCGCAGAAGTCCTTGCTTTCGCCACGATGGATCCAAACTTAGAAGTCGCCCCTTTCAGCTACCCCTCCAATTTCCGCTCCAAGCTATCCAACCTTTGGTGGAACCGTAGGACTGTCACGCCCTCCCAGTTGACCATAAGCTATTCCCGGCAACACTGCAAATCATGCTGTCTCGCACTCTCCCGCAGGTCATCTACCGACTATGTACACACGGACCATACCGTCATATACAACCCTTCGCTGCCTCAAGCCGACTGTGGCCAGCGGACTTTCCCTCTACCTACCCAGACATGTCTCGACGTCAATATATCATCCCCCATTCATCCCCCAAATTCTCTTATCCGCCTTTCGTTCGCCCAGGTGCGGAAGGATATTCGGTGGAGACCGGAGGGCTTCGAAATGACCGCGGAAGATAAGGATCTCACCCCGTTCGCTCTTCGCTCCCATACGCTCGTCCCACTTTCTCTGGCCTACTTCCGAGACGACATCCGACGACGCAAGGAGGCCTTCGAAACAAGTCTCCCCCTAGAACCGCAAATTGAGGACGAGGAGAGACCCCCTTCGCCTTCTGTGGGTTCGAACGTTTCCGAACGGACCAAGCTCGGGACCGTACATGTCTCCATGGCGTTTCCGAACACCTACTCCCGGAACTCGAGTCCTGGTCCAACCTACTCGTGTCCCGTCCGCGGAAGACCCCCTTTCGCCAACGCGATGGACGACGGTCCCTCTATCATTGATGACACTTTGATTGCTGTGTATGAGGATTACGGCGCTCTCTCTCTGTATGAGATGGGATATGGCATTGCCGAAGAGTCGGCACGCGAGTCGACCTACAAACCTCTGGAAATCTTCCTGGATTTGGAGGACGCTTCCTTCGGATGATGATGATGCCGAGGGCTCTATCCGGCATGTACTCTACCGCAGAACACTGTCAACAGTTGCTTTCCATGTCTAAGAATATCTTTGGCGTCTGTCGATGTGTTGACCCCTATGTCTGTCTACCTGGAGCAATGCAAGTCATGCTGTCTCAGATCGTCCCCGGGTGTGGGTGTGCTCTGGGGACCCTACGTGGAGCGTTCTGCCCTGACTGTTTGACGGTCCGTCAGGTCGAATGCCGCTAATTTCGTCGCAAACTTGCCCCGATCGTGTATGTCATCTGCACGTTCATGAACCAACCTCTACTTAACCCCTCTTTTCCAGCTCGGCTCATCACCGGGCCCTGGCTGCGCTCTTCTAGTCAGCATTGCTGTGCTGCCGAATTACCTTACAATGACCTAGCCCCGTCGCAAATCGGACTGAGGGGCAGATAGACCCACAGTACTAGACCCGATCGGTTCTCCGAGTTCCCGCTGGTTCCGCGGCCACCGGCAATGCAGCCGAGCGATGTACCTCCTCCCGCGCCCATGCAAGGCAGCGCATCAGGCGCACCCGAGGCCGCTGCACTTCTGCGTTCACCTTCACCCGCGCGGCTGTATTGTGGAGGTGCGCGCGGGAGCACTTGCGACTTCCTCATTCTTAGGCTCAAAGAATCTTCACGAGCATATGGGCCTTTTTTGCCGCAGCACCCTCACTACCCCACTCTTCGCATTCGCCTGACTTCAATCTGCAATTATCCAACCCTCACTATATCCCTCCCCCCGCCTTCGTGACGACGACGATCACTTCACCTCAACAGCACCGCGTCCGCCCCCATGCCTCACAGCTGCCACATCCCGAACCTGGTCGGTTACAGCATAGATGGTGGCCGTCTGAGGTTCACGGGTATCCTCGGTTCAGGGTCGAACGGTGTCATTTTCCTTGCCGAGGACATCACGACTCCGGCACCGCACGTCGAGTACGCGGTCAAGTGTGTCATCCGCGCGGAGAAGGGGACTCGACGGTATGGTCTCCAAAAACAGGAGGTCGTGTATCACCAGCGGCTGTCCGCACACCCAAGCATTGTCACGCTGCACAACGTCATCGAAGAGAAGCATTACACCTTCCTCATCATGGATTATTGCCGCGGCGGCGACTTCTTCTCCTATCTTTCGCGACGCTCAACGTATCGCGGCGACGACGAGTGTGTGCGGCACATGTTCCTCCAGGTACTCGACGCGCTGGAAGCCTGCCATCAGGTGGGCGTGTACCACCGAGACATAAAGCCGGAGAACTTCCTTCTCAACGAGGACTGCACCCGCTTGTATCTCGCCGACTTCGGGCTGGCCACAGAGAATCTGCTCTCCGCAACATACGGAGCCGGAAGTTCCCTCTATATGAGCCCAGGTACGAATCCTTGCATCCTGTACACGCCGCAACGGGCTTCTGACCTACATCTCGGACAGAGTGCATAGGATCCGAGTCAATCCGTCGCGCGTATAACACGCGCTCCAACGACATCTGGGCTCTTGGCGTCATCCTCACTTCCATGATCTCGGGGCATAACCCCTGGAGCAACGCTTGCGCATCGGACGCGTGCTACCGCGTGTACCTCAGGAACAACAACTTCCTCCGCGAGATGCTTCCCATTTCCGAATCCGCGAACACACTTTTGCAGCGTATCTTCCGCCGCGAGTCCGCCCGCATGATCACCATCGCGCAGATTCGCACTGCGGTGGAGAACATGGACACGTTCTTCATGCATCCAGAGGAGATCGCGCGCGGAAACGACTACCTCAGGTCTGCGGCAAAGTCGTACTACTGCGGCTCTGAGCACGAAGCATACTTCCTTGGCCATTCATCAGTAGTGCATGATGGCGCGGGGCTGAGCGGCGAGGACGAGGCGAGCGAAGGCACAGATGAGGACACCGTGGAGTCGTTTTCATCAACGCTCGAGTCGGTTGGTCCAGTCACTCCAATATTGTGCGCTCAGCAGGTGGACATTTCGGTCGCCGATATCGAGCACGCATCGTACCTCTCCCGGCCGCTGTACCCTCCGCGTGCTGCAATCTCTGCGCCAGCCCCGAAGAAGCCGCGACAATTGTCGGGTTCTGCAGGGTTTTTGCGGCGGTTCATGGGCCGTTTTAACGCAGAGTAGTCTCTCGTGCTCGTCTTCACGTCTCGGTTTGTCGACCCCTTCCATAGTGTATTATAGTTCCTTTCATTTTTGATAGGATGAAGATGTGTATATGTTGTCTGCATCATCAATGGTAGTATTTGCACCACTCGTCTGGCTCGCGTGTCACGGCAACTTGGCTAGCCCCGGTCGGAACATCGCACAATGTCATGGACCTCCTTTGTTGTGAAATCAATGCAAACGGTGAATCTGCGGAGCGGCTACTATAAGGCTGAGCCATCAAGGGACTTGCCGTCATTACACTTCGTTTATCAGGCTATGATGGACTGAAAGTAAGTAACAATAGCATCAATCCTAGAGCACTCTCGGGGTACATCGCAAATAATGGTTGCTAAACTCGGTGCTTCTTACACACGTAGGTGACACGCTACGCCGGCTGATCTGCGAAAGCCTCATCGCTGGTCTGATCTACAGTCTCAAGGGGGGAACAAAAGCGTCGCTTCAGATATCCGCCTGCCTCCTCTGTAGATGACCTAATTGTTGCTTGAAGATTTACTTCAGGGTCGAACCTGGTCTTCGTCAGAACCGGATACAATAAGGCTTGCCCGATGCGGATGCACGAAGGAGATGCCGACGTCCTTGCGAACCAGCCTACAGCACCTGCGCGAGTGGCTCACTTATTGGCGCCGGTGCGCAGGTTCCATTGTCGCTGTGTGCCGATATGGCAGACCCGCACGCACATCTTTAGTGTATCTGACTATAACCGACGCCTGTAGGCGACTCCGTGATCCTTCAAGCAACGAGCGAATATACAGATCCGACGCTCACCATGCCCTCCACGGTCATACCTGTTCCCTTCGTAGCCAACATCCATCTTGCTGCTCCGAGAGTCCCGACGTCGCACAAACTGGCTACACATCCGAGTCTCATTTTGCATAAAGCCTGAGCGACTTGGCCTTCAAATTTCGACGAAGTTTTCAATCCCCCACCCACTTGCAGGCAGGCACCGTATCACAACATCACACCATCCCCACTTCAAGAAACATCTTGCACAACCATGTACACCTCTCCTCACAGCACAGCGCCAGACTTCACTGGTATGACTATCGACAACGGTCGCTTGCGCCTCGTCCAACTGCTTGGCGAGGGCGCGTTCGGCCTTGTCTATCGCGCCGTCGACGAGACCTCCGCCGCGTCTTCGTGCAATCCCGAGCCCAAGCAGTACGCCGTCAAGATCATGAAGAAGGTGGACGTGGACACCCGCCGCGCATATTTTCAGAGGCGCGAAGTCTCTACGCACATGAGCATCCACGATCACCCAAACATCGTCTCCGTCCACGGTGTCTTCGAGTGCCCCTACTACGTCTACCTCGTGCTCGAATTATGCCCGGGAGGCGATCTTATGAACGCTCTCCTTGACCGTCTTCTCTACACCCGCAAGGATGCGCTTCTGAAAAGCGTATTCCTGCAGATCATTCAGGCCGTCGAATACTGCCACGATCACGGCGTGTACCATCGTGACTTGAAGCCGGATAACATTCTGGTGAACGAGGACGGCTCGGAAATCAAGTTAGCGGACTTCGGTCTTGCTACAACCTCCAAGGTCAGCGGTACCTTCGGCTGCGGAAGCGGTCACTACATGGCACCTGGTAAGTTCACTCTCTGCAACGCCTACGATCCATGCTCACCCGTTCCTGGTAGAGTGTATTGGGTTGGAGTTCGACTATACCCCCTACAGCACAGAGGCCTGTGATGTCTGGTCACTCGGCATCATCCTGGTCAACCTCGTCGCGGGCCGCAATCCATGGACGTACGCGCTCTCGACTGACAGGGCTTTCTCGCATTACCTTTCGAACCCGAACCACATGCGTGACGTCCTTCCCGTGTCGGAGGAGGCTCAATATATACTCCGTGGGGTTCTCAACCCCGACCCCGTGGAGCGCTGGACCCTCCAAGAGTTGCGCCAACACATCGAGGAGGTGGAGACGTTCTTCATGAGCGAGGAGGATATCGCGGTAGCCAGCAAGCACGTGCAGCTGGTCGCGGCGACGTACTGCCCACGCAAGGCCGTTGAAGACATCGCACGCTCTCAGTCAGCCATTTGCATCGAGGACGCGCGCGAGCTCTTAGCAGAGCAATTCGTTCTCCGGAACAAGACGCTCCCGAGAAAGCCACTGGCGCGCCCGCAGACGCTCAAGACGAATGACTCGCAGCAGCACTTCGTCATCGTGTCGTCGACGGGCCTGTCGAGATCAAGTTCGACCTCAATGTCCGGCGAGGAGAGCGAAGGTCCGATCACGCCTGAGACACATGCCCAGGATCCTGTGCAGCTGGCAGAGGTGCCGGAGTTCACGGACAGCGAGAATCTCGGGGAGTTGGAGGTCCCAGTGCAGAAGGAACGCTCCCTTGTTGTTCAATTCCCTATTCCACCTGCTACCACCTGCGCATAAATTGGGCAGATTAGACCGATGGACAGTCACGTACATACCCATACTCACCATTCCACTCGAGCCTTGACGGTATCTTGCCTTGTTTGACACATTGTAGCTTCGTAGTCGAGATAGTTGACCAATCTGAAGAATTCCGTACCGCATCAGTGATTCTGAACTGATTGATTGCTTGGTGTCTAGCATTGCAGAGCATAAGCGAGAGTGTATGTCAACGAAACGATGAAAGGAGATAATTTATGGCTACAATGTACTGCCCACAAACGCTCAGCGTCCATCGTTGGGCGATGCGTTGAGAATAACGTACCGAAAGTCCAGACCAGCTGTACCCCACTTAACCCCAGTGCTTCTTCCCCATCTTCACGACGTCTCCATCAACCTCCTGGTCTCAGCCGCCTTGTGCTTGAACTCCTCAATACGCCGCTCCCCGTCGGCCTTCATCTGCGCGTACTGCAGCTCCATCTCCCGCCGGATGTACTGCTCGAGCGTCATCTCGGTCTCCTCTTCCGTCAGGCCCACCAGCTTCTCGATCGGAAACTGCGCGAGGAATGGATGGTACGTGCGCGGAGAGCTCGAAACAGCAGGCGCGGCATCTGCTTCGCTAAACATGCGGACGTCTCCGTCGCCTTCGGCGTCTCGCTCAGGAGATGTATGAGTAGAGTGGTAATCGGCAGAAGCCGGCGTACCAGGCGCAGGAAACTCGGACTTGGTTGGGCGATCGGGCGACCTAGGAGGTCGCGGGGGAGGGCTTGCGAGCGCGTCGTTCTGCACCTGCGCATCATCCGAGCTCACAGGCTTGAACGTCTTCGGTGGCACGACGACCTCGACCTGAAGCTTCTTCTTCGATGGCTGACTGGCGGGCTTCTTCACCCCGTTCACCGATGCTGTGCTCTCTTGCCTCGACGCAGGAGCCTTCGCCTTAGACTGAGGTTTGGGTGGACGTTCAGGCGAACCTTCTCCGTCGGAGTCGATCTCGACGACCGTCAGCGTGTCTTTGGTGGGCGCCCTCGCGATGGACAGTTTGCTAGGGGGACGCGAGGACGAGGCGCGGGAGGACGGTGGCGCGCCACTTGATGACCTGATTACTGGGCTCGGTCGCTGGCTGACTTCGCTACTAGCTGGCGTCGGCCGCGAGTTCGCGCGCGGGACCGGCTGAACTGCGTTGGCAGCGGGGACCTGCGCCTTCTTCGTGGGCTTGGGAGGGGCGGGCTCCTCATCGACCTCCATCTGGTCCGCTTCCGCAGGAGCTTCTGCAGTTGCGTAACCCGCATCCTCCGACAAAGAGGACTTGCGTTCCGAAGCTGCTTGGGACTCGCGTGGCGCAGCGCTCCGCCCACTGTTCACGCGCGTGTGCGATCCGTCATCCCGAGCGGAAGCGACGTCTTCGTCTGAAGCTTCGGGCTTGGGCGTTAGCTTCGTCTTCGACCGTGACACAGCCTTGCTCTTCGGCTTCGCAGGCAGAGCAGACGACGGATCCTCATCTTCGTGTTCGACAAGCTGAGGGGCGCGCTGCTTGCCCTTCTTCTTCGGTGCGGGTGCTGGAACGCCGGACGCCTCATCCTCGCCCTCCTCCTGCTTGACCTTCACCTTGGACGTCGATTTGGTCCGTGTATGCGTGCCCTTCGAGGTTGCAGGTGCAACGGTATCTGTATCTGGTTCCAGATTCGCCTTCGATCGCGTGCGCGCGTGCGTCTTCTTGGCGGGGGGTACGTGTGCGGGCTCGGCGCCGAGTTCCTGTCCGGTCTCCTCATCCTCCACCTCATTCTTCGGGTTCATTTTGGGAGTAGACTTCGCCGCAGCGCTCTTCGGTGGCCTGCCTCGCTTCTTCTTCTCAGGCTGTGGCTCGGGCTCGGGCTCCGCCTCTGCCATCTCCACATCCTCCGTGCCCCTTGTGGACTTCGGTGGCTCCATCTCGTCCTCCTCCTCGACAATAGCAGAGACACGAGCCTTGGTCTGTCTGCCCGTCTTCCGCCTTGACTTCGTCGTGCGCCTCCCAGCATCGCTCTCGCTGCCGCCATCTGTCTCTTCAAGCTCCGAGCTGACTGTCCGGCTACCAGGCGTCTTGCCAGTCGTGCTCATCCCCCGCGTTGACCGTCGCGAGCCGGGAGTCTTTGCAGCGGACGACGCACGGGCGGAGCTCGCTCTGCTCGCACGACTGTCGGATGTCTTGGTAAGCACGGTGAGCTCTGAAGATCCTGCAGCAAGCTCATCATCGGAGTCCGTCACCTCCTCCGGGGCCTCCTTTCCTGCGGCCGCTGCTGCTTTCGACGATCGCGAGACAGAGCGAGTGGGCGGTTTAGATGCTGCCTTCGAAGCCGGTCGTTTCGCGGTAGATTTACTGAGAGCATTGCCAGTGTATGCTTTGATGAATGCGCATGATGTCTTGTTCTTCTTGTCCCGTTTCACATGCTCTTCACTATAAACAAGCTCGGTCGAGTGGCTATGCGGAGAAATCGGCGGACGTACTAGGGGTCATCATCTTCATCCCAGCCGTTCAGAGAGAGGTTGCAGTACAAGCATAGTGCAGTGTCGTCCCCAGGCTCTACTGAATTGCATAGAAATCCGGCTTTGGCCATCTATGAATCGGGTCAGCCGCCTTATCCTGCGTACAGCGTACAAAATGACTGTGGCGTTGGTTTCTGCGAAATAAGTCGAATAGTTGAGTTGAAACCCAGGGTCCCTAGTCGATACATGACGCGCATATATCCTCAAGTGGAACAGCAAACAGCGGTTGCCTCAATAGATGACACCCTCACAGAGACGTGCATCACGGCGAATGAGTGACAGAGATACTCACTGCTCTCGAGTTCGCACCATGACCCTTAACCGCATCATGGGGCCATCGAGCCTTAGAAAAGGTGTCAAGGCGCGCCTTTTCCATAGCCTTGCTCGTCGGGTGACGCGTCGGATCGGAGAAGTCAAAGCTACCAAGGTTGTCATAATCATTTCGAGCAATCTGGATGGCGAAAACGCGTACCCCTCGTCATCCAGAGCTCTTTGGCACCGTACGACGGCCCAAGCGCACGAGTCGCGACACTTGCTATAGTGGATCGTGAACGGGTCGTCATCAGGCTCCCATCCATCTAGGTTCTTCTTGCACATGAAGCACGCTACGTTGTCGGGAAAGTCAGAATCGGGGTGGAAGTAGAAGCCGGCCTCAGCAAGAGTCTCAGGAGTGGCTTTGAACGACGCGGGGTGGGGCCAGGTGGGTTGCTTGCTGGAAGAGGCCTTCGTTCGCTTTGACCTGGGAGGACCAAAGGAGTCAACACGGTTCTGAAAGTACTCCATCGCTGAGCGCGCTAGCAGAGAGCACAGGCAGGGAGGAGGCAAGGACCATCCTAGGACGACAGCGAGTCCTCGTCTCTCATGCGCCTGTGACAGCTGCTGTCACACGTAAGCGACGTGACCGACGCGACGATGCGAAAAGGCGCCCGTTGACTTGCAGTCGCGGATCCGGATGACCATTTGTTCGACAACACCACCATCCCGTCTCCAGTACTACTCGTTCGTCTCCCTCATACACGTGATTGCATCAGCCATTGCTGCTCTTCTTGCTGCATTGTACGAGAACATGCAACGGACGTACAGCCGCAAGCGGAACCAGCGCCGATCATTGCCTTCGGAAGGTGCGCAGGAGAAGTCACCACCTCCATCTCCCCCACCTCCGGAGTCAGCTTCAGCAAGACCGCGAAAACGCCAGAAGATTGAAGTGGAAATTGCCACGTCGCTTGCTTCTCTACCCAAGCATGAAGAGCACGGAACAACTATCAAGGTATCGCGGAGCGGAGCCAGTGAGCCTAGATGTTGTCACGTCTCGCGGGATGCTACGATATGAGCGGCTCACATTTCCGGGTGTAGCTTACAATCCGACAGCCACCAAAAGCAGGTCCTCCGCTCGCGCGCGCACTTCCACTCCTCCTGCCGAGGAGTTATCAGCTCCTCTGACACCCCGGAAGCTCCTCGCGCGCTCCGCAACCACCTCCGTTCTTGAAGATGACTCCCACTCGCCTCGATCCCCTCCCTCGCGCCAGCCAACCAAAGACCTGTCAGACATCTTCTCCTTTGTGACGGAAGCCCCGATACCTGGCCCATCTCGCTCTGCGAAGAAAGCGCAGACCAGCGTCGCCCGACGGATGCTAGGCCGCTCGCGCACGGACTCCAACATCATCAGCATTAGCAGCACGAGCGAGCAGGAGACCTCCGAGCCCAACTCCGTTCATGCCACACCCAAGAAACTGCGCACCTTCGTCTCCGAGAGCGCTATCGGCTCGCCCTCTTCGCACTCGCCGTCGAAGGATGACATCTCGTCGCCACCTGTCCGGCCGTCTCTACCGGGCGCGAACTCGAACGTTAGAACGTATGCGGGCACCTCGCGTTCTTTCCTTGTTGCGCTTCCGCCTTCCCAGGCGGCGTCGATGGGCGTGGACCCAACCGCCGCGGCGATCGACGACGCGGCGATGATAGTAGACAGTCAGGAGGACGACTTTGAGATGCGCGAGTCGTACACGGAGCTTCGTCAGCGATGGGGCATAGACGGCTCCGAAGACGACCCTCGGCCGGTCTCGCCACAGGCGTCGCCGTCTCCCAAGCGCAAGGGGAAGGGGAAGGGGAGGGGTATGGCGAAGCAGGCCGCAGTAGAGCAGCCTGTAAGGCTGTTCAACGGGATGATCAACGACCTGAAGAGCATCACAGACCTGAGGAGTAAGGGCGAGAGCAGGAGATTTCTGGACGAAATGGGGTACCTCTTTGAAGGCTTGGACGCGAAGTGTACCATCGGTGTGCGGAGGGGGAGGTGAGGGCGAATGCAGTCTTCATGCAAACCTCTCTGACTTGTTTCACAGCGCCATGGAGATCGTAACCAAGCTCTGCGACGTCGATTTTGCTCGCAGAGCTAAAGCGGCGGACTTTTTGGGCCGCGCATGGGAGGTGCTACGAGAGGCGGGCGCAGGGGACGGCGATAAGGTTAGTTTTCAGGGATCCTGGCCGAGGCTTGTCGTTTACATTGAGACACCACCCAGGTCCTAGATACCATATTGGCATTCTATGCCGCCCTAGTAGCCCGGGACTCTACAGTTCTTTCCGATTTGGTCTCAAAATCGGACTTTACCGATACTCTTCATAATATGCTCGCGGCCCTGGAACACGCCAATGACCCCCTCTGGCTGATATCATCCAATGCGGGTGTGGGTGAGCTGAAAGCAGCCGGGATATCGAAAGCTGAAAACACCCTGGTGAGTTTCGAACTCGGTGTATGCGTCAAGCCAGGTATTTATATGCGAAGTTAGTTGACCTGCAGAGGCTAGTTCGAAAAAAATCCGGTATATTTGACGACAGCGACATTGTGAGTGTTCATCATGCCAGTGAACGCTCTAGTGCTCAATCAGGATTCTGAATAACAGATATCAAATCGTCTGCTGATATCGCACGCGCTGGCTGACGTACCACCATCCGCGCATACCTTCTCTCACCTACCCTCGCTGCTTCACAGCTTGACTGCGGAAATCAGCTTGTTGCCATCTCGAGTAGCAGCATACACCTCTGGGCTCTCCCTATTCCCTCCGCAGGGACCCTCATCGTACGTCGAGACGCCGTCATTGATGCACCTGGACGACTGTCTTCGGCTGCTGGATACTTGCCTTCTTGGTTCGTGGTCCATCTATGACGAAGAGGAGACTGCACGATCGCAAAAACTCGAAGAACTGCGCGAGAGCAATTTCGCGGCCGCTGTCATTGCTCTATGTGTCAGCTGCAACATCATCTTACACGACGACAGTCTTGGAGAGCATCATGCAACAGGTGATTCTTCCTTGACATGCCTTCTGTCCGACGCGTACTTACTGGGTTGTGTCTAGCGAGCAAATGTGTGGAGTCAGCACTCCGGGTGCTGATAAATCTCACGCACGAGGACCTCCCGTGGTGTCGCGCGGTCCTAGAAGACGATTTGTCCACGCTCGCCATCATGTTCCTTGTTGTCATGGCGCAGCGCCAGCGACGGTTGCTTGTAAAGTGCGTGGATGCGGAGGAGACTGGCTCCGAGGATGCTGAAAACGCTGCGCGGTCGCTCGACCGACTGTGTCTGGCCCTCGGCCTCCTCACGAACCTGGTACAGGCAGCATCAGATGCTCGACACGTCATAGCAGATACATGTATGTCTCTTAACGGCTCCCTCTCACGCGTAACTGACATCGGATTGCTTTCATAGTGCTCGATTTCGACTGCCCTGGCCACCGACGGTGCATCCGCGGATGCACATGTCCTTCCCGCATTAGCGCTCTCGCGTGCCTCGCGCAAGTCTATACACACTACCTCGAGTCACCAAGCGAGCTTGACACAGTCGTGCGGGGACATATGGCCGTCCTCTTCGGACTCCTCATGGAGCATGCTCCGTCGAACCAGCGCACGCTCCTTGCTGCGCTTCCTGGGGAAGACGACTGGACGAAGCTTGGCACGCTCCTAAAGCACGCGCAAGACTTCACGCTGTTCTACGTTGCGCTGACTCGTAAGATGGCGGAATCTCAGGACACCAATGTGGAGGAAGGGGAAGAAGACGACGAGAGCTCACATGCGTCCGCGAGTGCGTCCAGGAGAGTGTTCCGGGACTCGAAGGGCGAGGCTGTTGCGAAGGGGGTAATTGGATTTCTACGAAAGCTGAGAGACGAGAGTGGATGATATGCATAGTTTGTTCTATTGCTGCTATGCCACCCATGTCAACTCTTTGTACAGTACATTTCGCTCCTCGTCATGGTGGGATCTCCACCTATGTACTTACGACCATTTCGGGCCGCTGTGACCAGGTAGCGTGAGGGCCTAGAACGCACATCGCGTTCCTGACGTAAGCTGCTATCAGGTGACCGCGACGCGACGCGGTTCAAGTCGCACGGCAAATGGCGAGAATCAAACGCCTTCACGTTCCCGTCACAGTCACTGTCTCGTTCCTGTTCCTGCTCCTCCTCTCTCTTCCCCGGCGACCACGACCACGACGACCTCAAGTACGATGACAAAACCATCCCTGATACCCGCCTCCGCCCCGACGTCCCCCGTCGTCCACCGCACGAAGCAACACAACCACCCCTCCACCCCGCAGCGGCCTCTCCATCATTCTCTCAGTGCCCGGCACTTCGCCTCCCCCTTTACCCCAGTGACGACCCTTTCCACTCCTTACACTCCCCTCAGCCTCCGATCGTTTTCCTCTAATGGCTCTAGCATTGCGACACCGGCCTCCGCCGCGGCAGCTCGCCGACGCAACCTCAGTTTGTCGCTCTCTCCAGAGGTGCACCCCAATGCGCACGCGGCGCACAACCGTAGTCTGGCAGACATTGCATCGAACTGGAGGACGAGAGCGAATGAGAACGGCATAAAGGTGGCCCCTGGTGACGAATCTAAGTTTTTGAGTGAGTGAACGCGTCTTGTACTCGAGCGACTCGGTCGCGACCAGCTATATGCGCCTCGTGTGTACCAAGACTGACCGCCCACACGCCCCAGCCGACGACTGTAGCTTCGCAGAGCTCAGCAACTCTTCAATAGATGAGTGTATGCGCACCTTTTGCTGCGGATTGCGGCCCCGACTCTGACGACTCCCTGTAGCGCTTCTTCCCGCCCCCTTCCTGTCCGGCCAGCGTCGCGCTCGTGCGCTCTCCCACGCCCCTGCCCCGCTTGTTCCCGTTGCAGACAATGTGCAGCTGGCCACTCCCAACCGGTCGTTCCGCTCTGTTGGCATTCTCAACACCCCGCCCCCACAGCCTGGATACCGTCTCCGTGGGAGTGTCACCGATCCTGCCCACACCCGTCGCCGCCCTGCGTTCGAACAGGTACGTGTTTCAGTCTGCGCATCAAATTTGCCACGAGGTCCTGATGTCTGCGCGACCGCCTCCAAGACCTCGGAATTGTACGATATCGACGAAGACGACTACGCACCGTACCCGCAAACGTTCTCCCCGCCTGCCCATTCTCAGACTCTGCCTCTTTCGCTCAATGATCCGTTCAACACATCAAACCTTTCGCTCTCTGCCATCTCTCACATATCGGAGCCGATCCAGTTCTACGAGACGCCACAGTACTTTCCGCCGCCGCTGCCTCGCAAGGCCTCAGCATCAGCCACCACCTGTTCCGTCTGTGGGCTGGTGAAGGGCTCGCTTGCGATCTTGAAGCCATGCTCCCACCCTCTTTGTTCCACCTGCTTGACAAGCGCCCTCAATATCGTCGGCGAAAAGGACATGGAATGTGCAATGTGTCACGCGAAGGTGGATGCCTTTACGTTGTGCAAGGACAACCCGGATGTTGCTGCCGTTAAGAGCCCCGCGGAGTCAAAGCTGCAGCGCATCATTGAAGAGTGTACAGAGTTCGAGGAGTTCGACAGCGGGATCGGTTTACTGCCGAGCAACTTCAACGGAAGGGAGATCGGAGATGTAAACTTGTTCGACGACGACGAGATCTTCATGGATCGCGCACAAGGCGCATCCACTCCTGTCGCTGGCTCGAATGCGTCGTTCACTAGCGCCAAAACCACAGACCGTGTGGTCCTGCGTATCGATAACGTGCCTTGGGTATGATTATGTAACCGCAGCTTTCCACGCATCCACATTAACCCGCTACTTTTGACAGGACATCACTCCTCCTGCGATTGCTGCATGGTTGAAGCACCCTGTAGAGCGTGTCCATGTTCTGCTGGACCGCAAGGGGAAGACCTTGAGCCATGCGTTTGCTGAGATGGTGGACGAGGAAGCTGCGAAGGCTGCGCTGCGCACCTCTCAGAACTCGGTCCTGGGCAAGGGCAAGCGGGCTCGTGGAGTCACTGTCACTCGGAGCAGCCAAGAAGAGCTTATGAGGGCTGTGAGTGCTTATCGATCTAGGCTTGCTGTCCAGGCTGACTCGGGCTGCACAGCTGTTCCCTTCGTGGCAAGGCAATTTCGATGGCTCGCGTCCTTCCCTCGCAGGCCTGGGCAATGAACACGTCATCTCCACTCTCCAGCGCGGTCTCATCTCAGAGACTGAGCTGACCTCGCTTCTGCACCTCATAAAGTCGCCCGATGTATGTCTTTTTGTTACAAAAAGTATCGCCTGCTGACGAGCGTCTGCAGAGCCACTTCCTCAAGGTCCCGTCCCTGCCGTTCTACTCGTTGATCAGCATTCTGTCGAAGTTTCCCGCGGACGATGACAGCAGGGTGTTCTGGTCTGGCAATATACGAGATTCCCTATACGGTATGATACGGAGATCCTTCATCTGATCTGACAGTTATTGATATTATCAAATATGTCAGAAATGACCCATGGTATGTAGTCTGTGTGGTGTATACCAAATTGTGCGCTGATATCCTCTACAGCGGCAGTGCAAACCTTGATGGCACGCATTGAAGAGAATCCTCTTTCGGATTGGGCTACTTTGTTAAAGCAGGTTATTCGCGTGGCTCTAGACTGCCGAGGTGCGATACATTGCTATGTTCGTCTCTCGAGCAACGCCCTGACGTAGACCTGTACAGCGTTCACGTCAGAGCAGATGGGCAAGCTGTCTGATATCCTCGAAGCTACTGCTCCTCAGGCTACCTCTTCCCCTCCGCAGTCGCCGCGATCCCGAGGCTCGGCCAACAGCAGCCGACTGTCCAATCGGAGCGGCCGCGGAGCACACTCACCCTCCAGTCTTCCGACCGAAACCCTCGGAAACCTTGCAAAAGAGTTCGGCGTTGACCCGCTTGTCGTGGAAGCGCTCGCACAACGCCTGGCTGGCGTTCATTGATCATGGTGATACCCCAAAACCTGTCCCTGTTTCACACATGCATTGTCCCCTGTTGTCTAGTTATCGGACGGACCTTAAGAAGTTAACCGTATCTTCATCGCTTTCACAACTGGTCGTTGCAGGTTCCGGATGTGCACCCCTCGAAGCTCTCTAATTTTCGCTGTCGCTATGTTGATCGTAACGCGCTTAGATCGTATACTCCCCTCTCCCCTCCACCTCCGCCCCTCCCCTGATTTCCTCTTTCCCCAAATCCACTGTCCTTGTCGCTCTGTCGCACCGTTTGTTTTCTGCTGTGCGTCGCGTTCGATGTCTGATATGACCCTCCACGTCCGTAGGCCTCCTAAGCCAGTATGTGTATGTATCCCTCCCCGTACCCTTCCGATCGTTGTATCATCGCAATCGCCACCAATTGCAAACCAATTGCCCCGCTATTTCTCACTGCCGCGTGATATGCCTCTGCGGTGCGGCCCGTCCCCGTCAAAGATATGACCGTAGGTTCCGCCGGGTAAGTTCCGGGTACAATCCATCTTATCCTGTTCCTGACATGCTTCTCCAGGTCGCCAGGACGTGTGAAAGCTGGCTGTGAGTCTCTTCGCTCTACCCAGCAGTCCGCAGCTCATATTGTCGAGAATAGTCCCCCATCGATGGTGCCTGCTGCCTCGCGTCGCTACGATGGGACTATGTGCCCTCAACCACGGAGCTTTGCCCGCTGTCCATGCTGGTCATGCCCCCGCGTCGAGTCCGTTGCCTTCCGATGTTTTGGTTTTAAATCCTTTTCAAATTCGCCATGGAAGGACGGGCTGGCTCTCGGGAGAACCTGCGATCCGCCGTATAGGTTCAATCAGAGATGGTATGGAAGCACACCATGGGTACCTCTCTGACCAACGTGCGGCGCTCGTCTCTGCCGTGCTTGCCGGCCATTGACTGCTGCTAGTTCGCCTGCAGGACGATCCCGGTATCGGATGCTCTTGACGTGCGCCTAAGTCATATTGCACGGACATGAGCAGGGGCCGTGCCAGGGTGATCGCTGCCGTGCAGCCTGAAGTGACGGCTTGTATACTGCGAAGAACCCATCCCAGCATCGAAAGCCTTCTAGCAACATAGTCGGAACGGCGCGTTCTCGGGCTGAGCTTTCCATGCCTGATGTTTTTTTTGCCAATGACGCGTCTGGATGTGTACGGGGGCTCCGTTTTCTGTGCCCATCCAGTGTGCGCAGCCTTCTGAGAGCTGGGTCGCTCCACCCCGGGGTTGTTCAGCTCTTTTGCGGCCACTTATCCTCCGTGCGTCCCGGATTGTGTACCCTCGCATGCGACGTTCTTTGAATAGAGAGGATGTGAACACACCATCCTTGACCGGCTGAATCTGTCGGTTGACGACAGCTTCTCGGATTCTCGCTCGCTCTCAGTCGGTCGTTGTAAACCTCCTTGAGAGTCTCGTTCTCGCGGGAGCGAAGACGAGGTCCCTGTTCCGACCGCGGTGTCAACAGACGTACTCAAGCTTGTCGAGGCGCACTCGAAGGACCATAACTATCACGTACGTATGTTGCGCCACCATTCACTATCGCTCGGTCGTCTGACGACGAAGGAATATCCGTCGACCAGTAACATGTTGTCTGTTCATGAATGCCCGGTGCGGGGCTGTCCATGCATTCTCCGGTCCAGGTCGAGCGAGAGTGCCGGGGTGGTCGCAAGCATCACGGTATGTGCGCCAGCTTCGGCCTGCGTCGTCCAATGAAGCGTTGCCGGTGTCCACGATGACTCATGTCGCTCACCAAGAGGAGTCCCGCTTGTCCCCCCGGCTAACAAGACGCTCCTTCCTTCAAATAGGTATGTCCCAAGAGACGTTCGCTGCTGAGCGTGCGGTTGACCTTGGCTACTACTCTGTTGCCGTTGTGATCGGCCTATCTGTTGGCAGGTCTCCTTGTCCTCGGTAGCTCAGTCGAGCCGCTCCGGAAACCGGCAGAGAGCTGATGCCTGTGCGATGCTGGCTGGGTAGGGTCGGCGATGCAATGCGCCGGCCGCATTCTCGAAGGGAAGGTATTCGTCGGTAACCTCGGGTTGGAGAGGGGTGGCCTCGAGCAGTGAGTCGGACTCGTGCGGGAATTGGGGTTGGAGTCCCCTGACCTCGACGGCAACAATCAAGGTTTTGCTATCGTTCGGCGCCAAGCTCGGCCCTTAACAACGCTGGCTGCATGTCTTTGCACTTCAGATGGGTGCTTCGAGCCACGAACTCGACATCCAGTTGTTCAAATAAGGTAGGTGCTCATGTGTCATGGCTCTCTTATGGCGATGTGCCACTGGCATGGAAGAGCATGTAATTCATCGTGCTTGACGTCCCATGACAGTTCCCATTGGTCCTCGCCTTGAAGGTGAGCCCGGCAGCTCTATTGCAAGCGCTTTATGCAAATTGCTGCTGAGCTGCGCTGCTTCTTCTGGGTCCTCGAGGAGCTCAGGTTATGGGAACCCATATACTCTCCATGTTTGCTTGGTTCCCTATCTGCTCCGAGTTATGTACGGCAGTAGTTCCAATGTGATCGCCGCTCACGGCTTCGTGCGCCGTATCCTCGGCTGCCCTCGAGCTGCAAGGAGCCAAATCGATGGCTTTGGATTCGCCACTCGCGTCTGCGGAACTTCATAGCACTTGGGCCTCCATCGGCCGCAGAGTATGAGACCCTGATTGCCCACCCCATACTGGCGGCGGGTTTTGGTAGGAGCGCTGTGCGACCCTTCACAATATTTCCTTTTCCAATCACTGAAGGCCCAGCGATGGACATGATTTTTTCTTTGATTATGGCATTGCACAATTCCGGGATAGCGCCGGGTCCCCTGTAATTGTACCATTGTCGCATTATCCTCCCATGCCAAGTCCGCGTGCAAGAAACTGAGTCCTACTGCCACCATCGAGAAGAGAGAACATGCGAGGGTTCGAAAGCTCAGTGCCAGTGTTCGAGAAAAATGTCTACATCAAGCAACTTCAGTCCGTGAACTGTGGAGCCGATGAGAAAGACGTACCCTGTGTGCACAATCAATCACAACCGGCCCTTCAGCAGATCACTGCCGTACGAGTCCGGGGCAACCGGCATTGAGGTGCCGCTTGAGCGTATCATTGCGTGCAAAAGAGTTCCCGCACGTCGAGCATTCTCTCTTCATCGACTTCAGATGGCATTCCGCGATATGCTTCGCTATGTTATCGAACAGCATCTCCTCGCTACGGCAGTTCACTCCCCATTGGCAGCGCAGCGTCGACCCGCGAGGTTGTGCATGGTATGCACGGAAGTGGCGGCGGATGCCAGCGTGGGATAGGTCATCGAGCTGCACGTTGCAGCCCCTCCACTCGCATATTCCGACGGGGCCAAGAGTGTGAGAGTCGCATGGGTGCTGCGTGGATGTGCTGGGAGGAATACCAGCATAATCGACGTATTCCATCTTGGGCTCAATGGGGGACGTAGAGGGAGACGTGGATTGTGCAGACATGATTGCTGCAGTGAAGGGGAAATATGGATTGGGAACGAGGGACCCGTTGTGATGACCGTAGGGCATTTGTTCTTGGAAGGAGTCGAAACAGTACCCAGCGTTGAGAAGTGTGTGAGGTAGTCTGGGGAGCTGAAGCGTTAGCGGCCGATGTAAGGGCTTCTCAAGCGATAATATACGTACAGACGCGGATCTCCATGCACCGTAGGGCTGGTGGCATGAAGCCACGCTTCCTCCTGCCTGAGGCAGGTAGGTGTGTAACCCGTGATGGTGTAGCACCCTTGGGACTGGTAAGTTGTGCCGTAGGCTGACATATTGGAATGGCTGTTTCGGATAAGAGTGTCTTCGCTCGTCGACCTAGGCAAGAAAGAGGGAAGTTGCTATCTTGCAGAGGACTGAGTGCTTGTGGGGGGATGCAGAAACAGCGTAGGGAATACGTCGTCCTTTTGAAGCAGATGATGGCTACATCGCCTCAAGCTCTCCTCGCACGAGTCCTAATATCCGGAGGGGCGGGAGATGATGTTGGCAAGAACGCAACTGGTGCCCTTGGAAGTGCGGCAATGCACTCCGCGTACGTAGCGTCACTTTGCGCAGGACGCCGACTTCGGTTACTATCCCGGAGGGAGACGATCGCTCATGTTTCTAGAATAGCTTAGCGTCGACGTACTAGAGTACAAGAAACCCACACAAAATGATGGTTATGACCCAGATGCGTACACGGAACAGAGTTACCGCAGTCGACAGTATGCATGGTGGTGAGTGTGAATGTTCAAATGATCTGTGTTTTCCCATGTTGCACGTAATGGTCGTCAATCATAGCGCCGGGGAACCGTACGAAGTCCGCGTTATCCCATTGAGTGGCGTGACAGGCGCCACGCACATGTGTTTCAGGGCAATGCATTCATGACAGAACACCAGCTTCTGCATATCTGGATAGCAGCCCTGTCTCTCCGAAGCGGCGGACTGTATCCGTGAAGACTGGACCTCGCTATTCATGATCCCCGTAGTAGCCTATGCAGCGCTCGTTGAGTCGGGGTCAGAAGCGCTCAGGGTTCCCTCTACGCCAGGCCGGTCACTAATGGCCAATCTTGTTTCCGTGCTCGCGGGTTCCATGTCACCTAAGGACCTGCCATGGCCTCTCAGTGACCACTTCGAAGTGTGCAACGTGCCCTCAAGGAGGGGGTCAGAATACCATGAGCAGCGCTGGAACCCCCCCAGGGCACGTCCTCGAGTTCCTCGAATGTGGACAATGACCCGCCGGTAGGAAACGACACACGTCGACCACCCACTGCGGGGCAGAGATCTTCGGCACCGGCCCGAGGCAGTGAGAGTAGCGTAACCCTCACGTGTTGTCCGTCCCTATCATGGTCAGTAGAAGGTCGATTGCCGACCCGAGTCGGCATTGGTCCTCACGCTTTCCCGCGACGATGACCCCGAAGTAACCTATCCGCGCCGCACAAGCAGCATAACAATGCAATGGGAGCTTAGATCAAATAGCCTCAACACAAATTGACGATAACAAATTCGCCGAACTCAAGCTTCCCCACGCAGCATTGCTTCCCTGCACCCACACGCTTGGCGACAAAATCTGCTCTTCACCATGCCAGTGTGCTCGCGGTAGCGGAGCGCCCCGAGCTAAACAAAGCGCATGGGCCCACGTTGAAGCGACAGGGTTCGATCACGTATCCGATGCATGGCGGATCGAAGCATGAACTGGATATTGCGAAGGAAGCTCTTCAGCACAATGGTATGTAGAACTGCATATCACGAACCATCACTTGCCGGGTCTGTTCCCCCACTGTCGTGAGCTCAGCCGTCACCACGAAATCCTTGATGCCCGAAACATGGGCGAGTCCGCCAGATAAATATGCGGCTTGTACGCACGGCAACCAAGTATGTATGATAGCACTGGCTGGACGCCTTGCGAGATCTCGAGATCAGTAATCGATCCGCCTTGACCTGCCTTTTTATTCACTGAATACGTTATGCTGATCCACTGCCAGTCTCGGAGACCGCCGAAGTTGGGGCCTAGAGTGCCAAGAAGCAGCCGGCGAATTCTCATGTCGCGAATAGCACGGACCTTCGACAGGCCAGCGCCATATCCCGACTATGATGTCCAATTTTGAGGTGCGCGCGGCTGTCGTGGGTGGCACAGAAAAACCGGCTAGAACTAATAGGGGTAGTCAAAGATGGCGGTTCGGTGGACGATTCGAGGGAACGATTCGGGAGACGATTCGAGAGGGGGGGGGAATCCGCGATTCTGGCAGAATCGCGTCGAATCGCCGGTGCGAGTCTGCATCAGCAAAACAAGCAAACTATGGTCTCGCATGGCCACGGCGCCCGAAACTGGCCTACCCCTTCCGGAAACCGCAAGCGCCGCCCAATGCTGGCCAACTCCCATCTCGCCTGACGGAATCTGGCCATTGAGCATCTGCGCGGATGGATCCCGGCATTGGTAGTCAGGTATGTATCTTGTACTATCACTTCATACCAGTTAATTTGTCAGTGTACAAAGTGTGGATGAATTGACACCATGCAAGGCACTCCGCTGCACCGCAGCCGCCTCCTCAGGCTCTGAGTGCTCTCCGCCTCTGCCCTCTCCGCCTCCGTCCTCTCCGCATCCTCATCTGCACTGCTCAGCGAG